>NW_011889286.1:649807-849095 GCF_000151845.1 Pteropus vampyrus | reverse complement strand
TGGGAAGCAATAGAGCCCACATGGGCCAGGAGTGGGATCGACCAGCCCCAGGCAGAATTAGGGAACAGCTTGCCTAAAATACTTTCTATCTGCACCTTCTTATGAAGTGTATAGCAATAGCCTTAATCGTGGAGAAACCTTAAAAAGTTTTGCCTGACCCACAGTAAATGCTGATGTTACTGTCAATCACCAGAATATCTCCCCGAATCAGATTAAAGCCTTTTAAGTTTCCCTATCTAGGCCTCTGGACAAGGCACCATTTCTCCTCACTCCACAATCAGATGTGCAGAATGAAAACTCTATTGCTGGACTTAGAACTGGGGACAAGAACTAAACTACAAGAAGGAACTTAGGTGTTCCCTTTTTTCCCTCTTGATACACAGTTCTCCCTTATGTTCCCACTTCGGCTAAGAAATTCCCTGATAAAGACCAGTTCATTTAGAACCATGTCTCTCAGTTTCTGGAGAAATGATATTCAAGGAAGGTCAGAAAATATATCTCCATGAAATATCAGGGAAGGTCTACTATACCTGCAAGTAGCTGTTTCCTGCTGGATCATTCATAATAAAGTGGGCCTTCATTTTACCCTCCAGGATCTAAAGAAGACAGAATATGTAAATTTTACATAGTAAGAAGAGGCTATGTCTGCCAGACAAGACATTTTACATCACAATATGCCCAAAGTTTCATGAACTAGTGAAATGAGGTAACTTTAAAAGTGGAGTAGAGAGGACCTAAAATAAGAACTGTCTGAAATCTATTTAAGAAGCAGTGTGACATCCCCAATCTCATCTCCCACTCCAAATAGGCCAACAAATGCCGTTCCTCCATCGAAGCAAAAGACTGAAGGATTCTGTGGAGGTTACCGCGACACATTATGGACTGAGGGCCACTCACCCAGTTGAGAGTACAGGGAAAGGAATCAAGATAGCAGAATAAAAGAAGTACCCTTGTTGGAAACAGACAGACATACTCCAGTCCTCTTCCCACACTCAGCTCTCAGAACACTGCCAGCCAAGCCTTCATGCTCAGGCCAGGAAACAGACCACCCACTGATGGGAAGCTGACTGGCCCAAGACAACAGACCTAAAGACTCTGGCATTGAAAAGACTCAGCCCCCTTGGGCTTTGGTGACCTCCATCAATAGGGACTGTTTGATGGTTGATTTTGCTGTGCCGGGTACTTCCATTTGCTATCATTTTGTAACACAGACATGCTGACCCTTTCCCTTCCCCTTTTCCCTGGGAAAATAAAGATTTATTCATACTGAAAAAAAAAAAAAAAGTCTCTGGCATTGGTGCTACCTTAACAAAATGACTAAGCTAAATCCCCCTACAATAAGCCCAATATCAACAAGACTCACCCCCCACTCAGGTTTTGTAGCCCTCCACTTTTAAATAGAAAATCAATGATTACCAGACATCTGAGCAAAGCCCCTAACATTGAAAGGAAAAAAAAAAAGAGGAAATAACAACAATGCAACGAAAATAAAGTGTCAAAAAAAAAACCAAAAAACCAACATTAAAATTCTGAAGAAAAAATACTATATCCTTAAAACAACAGGTGCTTTTTTTTTTTTTTTTTTAAGGCAGAGGGAGAGTATTCAAAGACCAAAACTCTTGGAAAATGAAAATATGTTAGTGGAAATAAAAAGCTCAATTGAAGGGTTGGAAAATAAAGTTGAGGTAATCTAAAGTAGAGCAAACACAAAGAAATTGAAAACTGGACAAAGAATAAGTAAATTATAGAAGACCAGAGAGTCAGTCTAATATTCTAAAACACAGGGGTTTCAGAAAGAGAAAACAGAGAGGAAGCAATTCTCAAAAGAATAATTTAAAAAATCTTCCTAGAAATGAGCCACATGAGCTTCCAGATTCAAAGGACCCACCAAGTGGTTGGGTAGTTGAAAACTGACCCCACACCAAAGCACATCCCGAAATTTCACATCACAGGGGACAAAAAAGTATGTTAAGAATAGGTCACGTACGAAAGATTAGGAATCAAAATGCTTTAAGACTTCTCAATAGCCAAACTGGAACGTGGAGGACATCAGTGCAATGTCTTTGGAATTCTGATGAAAAATATTTCCATCCTAGAATTCTATCCCCAGCCATTAATCTAGTGTGAAGGCAGAATAAAGACATTTTCAGGCATGTAAGGTCCCATGCACTTTTTCAGGAAGCTACTGAAAAAGATGCTCCAACAAAGAAAACCAAGAAAGATAACATGGGATATCAAAAACCAAGAGAATACCCAACATGTTTAAATGTTTAAAAGATGGTAAGAAAGGGTATGTAGCCTCTTGTTCACCAGAGCCCCAGGGCCACACAGGTAATGACCAGCCAGAGCCCTCTCACCTGGTCCAACTTATGGCTAAATTCCAGCAGTTTCTCCGTCTGGCCAGGATTGGAACTGTCACCCAGTGTAAAAGGATTCTTGGTCACCTGCAATAAATGTCATCCAAACTACTAGAATACTGGCTCTGTGTTTGATAGGTCTGACCATAAACCTCGTGGGGACAGAAGGGGGTGTCCAGTCAGGGAAGCTTGGTCTCCATTTATCCCACACCACTTTTCTAACCTACGCGGCTACTCCTAAGAGCGTATGGACTGATCTCCCAAGACAATAGGTAATGTGAAACAAACTATAAAAAAAGTGTTCTTACAACATGACCTCTAGTCATAATTTTAAGAAGAAATGCAAAGTATAATTTACAAAAAAAGACGCCTGACAATTGAGAATCGATTAAGCAAAATGATTCATCAGGAGGCTAAATATAAGGGCTAAGTCAACACACGTATGTCTATGTTGGGGAGTTTTAGGTGCTAAAAGGATCCTCATCCCTCATTTTATAGTGAACATGAAAACCACACAATCTATCCACATTGTCTGAGAGTTAAGGCCTGGGAATTCCCATTCAGAATTTCTCATAAGTCTATCATCCCAATCCAAAATAATATTTAAGTCTCTTAAATCAGCTTTAAGGCAAAGAAACCCCTAGTTATCAGCTCCAAAAACTACGACATCGATGTCTTCCAGCCTTTTCCCCCACAGCTGCACTGAAGCAGCCATGCACTATACTCAAGTGACTCACCAGTTCCCGGATGTCTTTCAGCAGCCCCTCCAGTGTGGTGAATTTGCCCCCAAGGACAGCCATTCCCAGTTCAAATTCCAGTTCTGGGATCTCCACACTACACGTCTCAGACTGTGAGATGAGAGATTTAAATCAGGAGCCACTAGAGAAAGTTAAACAGAGTTCTTTTGCCAAATTAATACCATCAATGAAAGTTTGGGGACAAAGTCAGCTATCCCAGTTTTCTGACTCTCCAGTTAAAGCTAGACTCACTCCTACCCATGTGAACCACAGGAATGGAATCGAATAAAGGGACAATGAGTCATGGCTCCAAGCTGTCAGGTATCGTGTCATCAGAGGCAAGAGACAAGAGCACTTTCAGAGCACTGCAGGCAAAAAACTGCCCAGTCATCAGAAAGAGCTTATGGGTTGCCTTCTGAATCTGCATGTCCTACCAAGGATTAACTTTGCTCAGGGATCATCAAACCCATGGAAGTAAGGAGGTACCTATCACATAGTCCCAGGACATAATTTAAAAAGACAATTTTTCCTAGATAGAGACAAGTCATGTAAGGACAGTCACTTTCCCAAGCAGGTTGTTACCTTGAGCAAATCTCTGGTCATATCTGAGGGATCTGTGATGTGCAGGCTGATCCTGGTGCCCAAGGGCTCTACTGCTCCTCCAGACTTCACCTGCACAGACGACAGAAGTCAGGAGCAGCAGAGAAGACTCACTTGGTGCCCCGGAAACCTCAGAGGGTAGGCCTGGACATCCGATCAGGCCCATTAACGGCTACAGAGCCTTCTAAACCAATAGTAGCAGCAATCACCCAAACCAAGTACACCAAGACCTGGCCAGGAACAGAGTGCCCAGTACCAGCAGCCTGCCAAAACTCACTGCAAGTTATCAAGAAACTCTGAATTTACCTTTAAAAAAATAATTGTTGGGGTTGAAAGGAACTTTCAACTGCATCCAACATGTGGATCCCCTTTATAACATTCTGGTTTAAGATAAACAGCTTATGCTTGAAAAATACACTCAAAGAAAGGGAATTTACAACTCTCCAAGACAGCCTATTCTATTTTCAGATAGATCTAGAAAATTTTTATTATCGAGTCAAAGTCTGCCTTCATGTACTCTCACCCCTCAGACGGGTGGGTCAAAAAATGGGTCTCCCCATTCCGTATAATCAAGCTTCAAAATCTCTTAAACAAGACATTTTCTTCTAATTTTTCTTCCCTAATTCCCAGTTCCTGAAAGGGTTCCTCACCCTGTATTAAACCTAAGACCCAATCCCCACCCCCCAATCCCAAAGCAGATTTAGGAAAGATGAACATTAAACAGACGTTACCCTCAAGCTAGTCTTCGTCCCAAATAGAGCCCACTCACCTCATTGGTCCGATGGCCGCAGTTCTCACAGCTGGTAGCCATGATGATAACCTCCTTAAAGTGGGGAATTTCTGTAAGATGAAGTTAAGGAAATCTGCTTCCAGGATAGCAAGATCACCTTCTGGGGAAAAACAAATCCAAACCCAAAACACACAGGACTGCAGGAAATAGACCACAAGCAGCAGCCTAATTTAGTCCTCCGGAAGAGGGCAATGTCACAACCCATAGTGATCCCTGTTCACAAATGTTTGCAGACATGGCTCAGGCCACACACAGGAGCCTAGAGACCATGGCCTAATTCTTTGAACCCAAAAGCCAAGGTGTATAGTCTCATCAATGGCAACATCTTCCTTATCACTTGGAATAAAATATGTGCTTTCCATGAACGGAGTACTCCTCAGCTTGAATATATTCTTCGTGCCTGAGTCAGATGAAGAACAACCCAACTGCCTGACAAAAGATACGAACTAGCTTCATGTTGGTCTGAGCCGGAGCATTGCATTCCGGGCAGTTTGTGTTGAATTGTAGCACCTGGAACACAACATGGAGATGTAGGATGAGCTCTCCCAGGGAGATGAGCCCCGTCAGGCTAAAGACATTCAGGTGATATGTTGGTGGTGGGAAGGAAGAGAGCCACTGAACAAGCATCAGTCTCAGACCACAACTCTGCTCCTTCCTCCAAAGAAGCCAAGTTGACTCACTTCATTTCTGAGATCGTCCTCTTCTGGCTTCTTTTCTGGTGCTTCTGCCTAAAGCAGCAGAGAAGCAAATCACATGTTGGCACATATACCTCAGCCTCCCCAACACCCTGCCCTGGAGCAAGAGAAAATCCTCTGGCTTGCTTCTGTTATCTGCCACCTCATGAGTTTAACAAGAAGCTAGAAAGCAAAGCCCCAGTCAAAAGAAAAACAGAATTTAAAATCACAGCCACTGCCGATCTTTATTGTAAAGTTTACCCTAAATCCTTGACGTGACTTAGATGAGAAGCACAAGCATGCTGAGATAGGGTACAAAGAGCAACAGCAGCAAAATAAGTTTTCACTAACTCCAAGCATTCTTCTGGCTTCTTCAGTTCACTTACCTGGAGCCCCAACATCTCTTCCTGCTGTGGAGTCCGGTTATAGTGTGTGATCACCAGGGCATCATCCTTCTGGGGAGCATGTGGGTTTTCCACAAAGCTGTTCCCCGAGGGGTCATCAATAATCTAACAGTGGGTGCAGAGTAATTACAAGAAATCATGTATGATCCTCCACCTACCATCAGACCAGACACTACAGTAGAAAAATCCCAGGCAGTCTTAATGATCTCTCCCGTAAATTTAGGACACCTAGATTCCCTCAATACTCACCAGAGTGAAAGGAGAGGCCACGTGCTTTAGCTCTCTCAATTTGACAATAAACTCATCAATTCTTTCCGCTATAGCTTCTTCATTTACCTGACATGAACAAGGAGTGAAAGCATCAGCCCTGCTGACAGACTTTATGCTCCCATTTCTTGTCATGCCCACATCATCTCCATCAGGAAGTCACTACCAGTCTAAGGATGAGTAGGTACTGAAAAGTCTCATACTTCACTCACAATAAGATGTAGCAAATAGTATGAAATTTAGGGTGCTGCCAGGTGGGCCTCATTTTCTCTCATTCATTTAGCTCTGGCACTCTTGCCATGTTAAATAAATCGGAGTCCTCTCATGGGGCTCTCCAGCCAGTTAGGAAGACAGATGACTAAATATGCAATTATGTTATTTGTCATAATAAGTGTAAGGAAAATGGAACACTCTAAAAGCGTAAACCCAAGAGGATTATAAAAGGCTCTTCAGAAGTAACATTCCTTTGTCTGAGATGAGGCCTGAAGAGAGGTTGGGGGAAGGAAAGTGGAAAGGACAGTAGTCACACATATGCAACATCCTGGAAGCTATAGCATCACCATGTGCTTCCCCTAAAAGTTCTCCAACATTCAGTCGGAGACAGTCAGCTACATGGAAAGCTGAATATTCTATTCAGACACATGTAAATAATTATTCCTTGAGCTGCTGCAATCAGAAAACGCCAGCTCACCCTTCGTGTGGGCTGATCCTGTTCCAGGCCAGAAATAGCTCGGCTGATCAATCCTTCAACAGTGGTCAGAGCTGGTGAATAAGAACAAAAGACAGGTGAGTCTTGGCTCTGTTATCAAGTGCCTGTATAACCCTGGGCAATTTACTTGACTCTCTGGGCCTTGATTTCATCTGTAAAATGAGATGGCTGGGAACAAGGTTCCATTCAGCTCTAATAAGAGTGATGCTAAAACTCTGTAATAAACATATCACAGTCTTACTATCACTGTCTACTATCTCAAGCTGTTTTTCTTAGGCTTTCTGCTAATATTAAACCAAAGTAGATCATAATGATTACATGGCCAAACCCATACACAGCCAGTAGACCTGGCACCAGGGATCTTGCAAGAAAGTAAGATTCCAGCTAGGCACGAAAAACCCATATACCATGATCTTAAACTTACCTCCCTTCTGGCTGAAGGCAGGAATTTCAAAATCCAGCTCTGGGATCCTTGTAGTAGCAGAGTCAGTCTTCACTACTTCTCTGTTCATGTCCTATGCAGAAAGAAAAACTTTCAGGCCAGAGAAGTCAGCAGTACCGCTTCTCCTCTGGAAATACAAGCCTGTCCCTCTCCCTCCATCAGACGCCAGCGCAGCTATTTCTTCCTCTCTCCACTCTGGGGAAACGGAATACTGCAGAATACTACATATGGCGTGTGAGCCAGGCTGCCCAAATGGTGAGAGTACTCTTCATAACATCTACTTGCTCATTTGATACCCTGACAAAATTTACAAAGCACTTTCACAAGTCTTATCTCACCTGAGCAGACGACAGCACCAACATCATTTTACAAAGAGAAAAACTGAGACTAGGACACTTAGGGAGATCTATTCAAGGTCCCACTGCCTGGACCAGAGCTCTGGCTCCAATCCTCAAGCTTTCGCTAAGACACCAGGGTACCTGCTCTGCGATCCTCTCACCTCCGGGGCCCTGACATTCAAGGAGTAGCGCACTCCTTGGTCCTGGATCCTGCCTGCCGACTGGATCTCCGTGTTGTTCCAGCCACAGTGCTCACAGGAAAAAGAGCTCACGATTATTTCTCTGAAAAAGGGTATCCTGGTGAGCAGGAGGCGCGTCACACCCTAGAGAAAAAGAAAAGAGCCAAATAAAAACCAACGAATCTCCAATTCCCTGTCTAATGACCCTCCAGGAGTGCCTCGCCTCCGGGTCCCCAACTAGGCCCACCTAGACGGGCGCCGACCCCCGCCCCCTCGCCGCCTCAGCCCAACTCTCCCGCTGCCCGCGGCCGCGCCCCCGCCTCACGTTGCGATAACAATTCATGCATAGCGACTCGATTTCGGTGGGCTGCTGCTCCTCGTCCTCGGCGCTGATAGGCCGGAACAAGCGTCCCGGGGCGGGAGCCCGGGCCGGGGCGGACGAGGGGGCAGCAGCAACCCCCGAGGGCCCGGGCTCCACAGCCCCGCTGGCCGACATCTCAGCCACGCGCAGTTCAGGCCGCAACTTCCGGCTTCCACTACTCTCGTGGCACCACCTCTTCCTCGGGCACTTCCGGTAGCTGCCTCACTGCCCTTTCTTAAAGAGGCCGCAGACTTTGGGTCCCTAACCATGAAGAGTTTACCTGTTGCTAGGATTATACACCCTAGACTTCCATAGCCAGCCGGATTGAGGCTTTGCCTCCACCTCAGTTCAGGCGTCACTTCTCCCAGGACGTCCTCCCAGACCCAGGGCATTGCTTTGCTCCTTTGCAATAGCACCATCGCACAGGGTTCTAACTATTGGCCATAAGTCTGAGTACAAAAGCCTTGACAGCAAGGCGCCAGGCTTGTCCCTCAGCATCACTGAGGAGTGCGCCCTGACCTGGGCTTCCTTCAATCCACGATTGGACCAGATGCTGCTTCGGCTCTAGTCCCTCAGTCTCTCAATCACTCGGGTTCTTCTCACTCCCTATTTCTGTCTTCATAAAATACCTTCCCAAATTCCAGCCTCAAATGCATAACCCTCGGTTTTACTTCATCTCTACCACATTCGACCCCAACTGACTCACCCCCTCTTAATTTCCTAACAACAACAACAAAAACACCTCTTTGGGGGAATAAACCTTTCAGCACCTCTTCTCCATGGTCACTTCTCTCCCAGTTTTGTTGCTAAGTCTGAAGTATTAGGGAAAAGGTCCAGCCTGAGGGGCATGATAAAGCCAGATTCATGTGGAGGTCTGTGTTATCAGGGAGTGTGGAGGTGCTGAGAACCCTGTGCAGGGCTAGCTGAGCTGGGAAGAAAGGGTGCAGGACAGGACATTCTAATGGTTCTGTGCAGGGTGTGTTTACCTTTTCCTCTTCCCCTCACTTCACTCACTCCCAATGTCAGAGTTCCCAGGGGATCTAAGAGTAGCTTCATTGCCCCCAAGTGAATCTGTATGTGAGGAATGGGGGTTTAAGAGTTTGGGGGTCCCAAGAAGAGGGTCAGTGTCACAAAAAGGAACATTCAAACTCTGAAACAGCAGGAACAAAGGGGAGAGGCCATCTCAGGAGCCTGAACTTCATGCATACCGTCCCATGATGAGCAGGCAGGTGAACAATGCAGGTGCAGATAAGGGTCTCTAACCCAGACCCACTCCCAGGCTTGACAGACAGCTCTCATCTAAAGCAGAGCACTGCCAGCGCCAGACCCCTTTGACACACCTGGATTGGGAGGGGATCAATGAGAAAGAACAGTGAGGGATTGAAGTGGCTGATGGATGTGTTTTGGGGATAGTGGTGAGGCACTGCTTTCAGACATGGTTTAAATAACAGTCACACCAGAAAAAATATGCTTCCATTGTAAGCATCTATTTAATTTGAGTCAGAAGTCTAGACTTCAGCCTTGGAGTCAGGAGGGAGGGGCCAGAGATGTAAGGGTACACAGTATGTTCCCCAGAGGGGTTAAGAAGCCCCACAGTTTGGAGGGTTTGGTCAGCTGTTTAAATGTAGAGCTATGTAAGGAAATATGAGCTCTGCTCTTTCCCATCACAATTCCCACCATTTGTACCCACCAGCATCAGAGCCAGCAGGGACACACACACACACACACACACACACACACACCCCATCACATGCTCTCCTCATATTTTCTTCCTTTCTCCTTTCTCTTTCCCCAACAGAAGCCGTCATGGCATCCCTGGGGAGGAAAGAGCTCCTCTCTGTGGACTTGCTATAGCAGTAGCCATCAGAGGGCCAAAAGTGATCAGAGTCAGGCCCTGGCATGAAGAAGCACAGGCTTCCAGCACCATGACAACAGGCTTGCACTCAACTACCTGCTCATAAAATGCCTCTCTCCCTTCCCACTCCCATCATCCTGAAATGGAGCAACCCATGAGGATTCCCAAATGAGCCCGGGAAGCGGGGGTTTGCAAAGCCTGGTAAGTGTAATGAATCCAGATTGGGGAATCGCAGGAGGCTGGATATGCAGTGGACAACAGCCTCTTCGGTGGCCTCAGCTATCCTGTGCGAGAACCTCCACCCCCTGCCCAATAGGCCGTTGTCAAGGACTGAGCCATGTTAGGGGATCGGGTCCTGGCCTCCCCAGACAAATAGCTGGGAAGTGGGCCTGGGCATATAGACCCTCAGGGCTCCTCCAGATGGCCAAGGTCATGGTCATGGTCATGGTCATGAAGGCTGTAGTTTATGTCTTCCCATAGGTCATCAAGACGGGCCTGCAGTTTGCTCCGGACCTTACTGCTCTCCTCTTGGAGGAACTCTGGGGCAAAGGCGCTGTGGCCTGGAGGGGGCGGTGCCAGCTGCAACTGGATCTCCTCGGTCTCCTGGTCGATGGCGCGGGTGAAAGACGCAATCTGCAGGAAGGCGTCGTGGCGGAAAGCCTGGAGTCGCTGGCGCACCTCCTGGGACAGGACGTGGGGGTCCGGGTCGGCCCTTTCCTCCGCGCCGTCCGTGCCCGCGCGGGCAAAGGCGCTGAGCCCTTCGCGCAGCTGGTCTAGGTTCTGCTGGATGCTCGCATGCAGGGCCTTGGCCTTGAGCGTGAGCTTGCGTGAGAGCACTTGCACGCAGCGGCTGAGGCGCGCGGGGCTGGCTGCAGCGTGCGGCGCCACGCTGCGGTGCAGCTCCTGCACGTGGTGCCGGATGCCGGTCACCAGGCGCGCGGCGTAAGGGTGGAACAACGCCTTCATACGGCCGGCGTGGTGCGCTACGCGTTTCTGCAGTTGCTGCAGCAAGCCCCGCGCCTCGTCCACGCCTCCCAGCACCTGGGCCTTGGTGTCCTCTCCAACTAAGCGCAACTGCTCCTGCAGCTCCTGTACGCGCAGGGCCACCTGTTCCATCAGGTCCGTGGTGTAGGGCATCAGCTGCCGCCGCAGCCCCTCCAGGTTCCAACCCACGCGCTCGTGCACTTCCGCCCTGTAGGGCTCCAGGCGCGCCCTCACCTCCTCCAGCTCCTCTTGCAGCTGCTGCCGCATGCCCACCTGGTCTTGTAGGAGTCTGGGAGGCTCTCTTCCCTGCTCACTCAGAGAGCCCAGCTTTTCCAAGAACCTGTCCATATGTTTGAAGTCTTGTTCAAAGCTGTCTTTCGGGTTCCTGGGGAGGTGAACAGATCTCCAGTTCGTCAGAATGCTAGCGCCCATCATCTGCTTTGACCTCGAGACATCGCTCACTGATTCTCTGGGGAAACCAAGGATGTAGGGACTCTAGTCCTAGCCTCAGGCCAACTGCACTTCCTCATATGGGAAGTACAAACACATAGCGTATGCAAATCCAGATCGACACTGTCCACGGAATCACAGATGCACGTGGACTCTCACACGATCCTTTCATTCTGGGAGCCGCGGTGGGGTCATCTCAGGTCTTACTCCTCAGTGGGTAAGGGGAAGGCAGCTATGGCGAGGCCAAGGCGGGGGCTGCTGCCGGCAGAGGGCGCGGAACAGTCCAGGAAGACCAGGACAAAGGGCAGAACTAGCACTGTTCTGTCCCTCTGTCCCAGTGAGAGGGACAGAGGAATCGGAGGCAGCGCATCATCCCACTGCCGGGCTGTCTCTTCCCTTCCCCTGCACCCCTTGCCCGGGCCACTCACGTGGGCTCCTGTGCCAGCTTCTGCTGCTGGGTCTGCTCCACCCTGACTTTGTCCCCACTGCTCTGGCTGAAGTCGTCCCATAAGCCTTTCTGTGCCTGGGAGATTGAAAATGCTGTGGAGAGGGATGGGTGATTAGGGGCTGCGTTCCTCCCCGAAGGTGGATGGGCCTCGCAATCCAGCCTGCACCCTCACTTCCAAATTGAAGACCCACCTGAAAGGAGAGCCAGAGCCCAGGTCAGAACTGCAGCCATGCTTGCCATTACCTACTCTGAGAAAGAAGGTAAATGGAGGCCTGGGTAAGGTGAAAAAAGCAAAGGAAGGGACATTTCCCAAGGGATTTGCCCCAGGGGGCCCTGCTCCAGGGACAACCTGCCCAAAATCTGTGAAATCTTCCCTGAGTTGCAGGGAGCACAGAGCTGTTGAGGCTCAAGAGGACTGACCTAGCTGAGTGTGGCTGGGAGGAAAAGGATGTCTTCCTGGAAGGCCAGGGGCCTCCATTTTCACGTCGATTACGTAATATGGAGTGTGGAGCTCAAACTGCTTTGTAAAATTTCCCCCACTATCACTCTCCCCAGACTGCAGGAGAATGCTCCCTAGGCCATGTCTGCCTCCCATTTCATGGCTGGGAAAACTGAGATACCCCAAGGGAGAAGAAGCAATTCTGCTGAAGTGCTCTAAGACAATGTCCTTAGTTCCCACCCCAGCTCTTTCCTGAGACCCCTGCAATTCCCTCCTTTAGGACTCTGACCCACATCCCTCTGCCCCAGCTGCTCACCTGCTCAGTTCTGGGCACAGAGAACAAACATTCCACTTTATACTCCAGAGGCCTGGGCCACTGGCGACAATTGCCCTGAGTAAATACCACGTGGAGGTTCAAAGAAGGATGACCTCAGCTGCCTCCCAATGCTCACCTCTGCCCTCTCCTGGCACCCATAGAGTTAATGAGTGCCCTCCTAACAGAAGACTGCTCCAGTAGAAAAGGGCTTCCTAGAAAGTTTTACAAGGAGCTAGGCTGAACTCCTCCCCCTGTTCCCCCCAAGCCCCATGACCTTCAGCCTTCCCATGACCTGCTGGCTTGCCAACCAACAGAATCAAGTCTGTTTGTTTGCTGAGAGCCCCACTCTTACTCAGCTGCACAGAGGCACCATGCCCCAATCAGACAAGGACAATGTCCAGTTGCCAGCCAGAACCTGATCATCCCTTGAGAGCTCTACCACAGATACTCAGGCAACATTGGAGAGCCAGCATTTATAGGGTTAAAGACCCTCCCACCTCCCCTTCATGAAATAATCCTGGAACAAGCAGGAAGTCAGAGCGGGTGAAGATGAGAAGGTGTGAGGCAGAATATAGACCAGGAAGTCTGGACCCAAAGAATTGGGGCAAGAGGAGGAGTCTCCTCATGGGGAAAGGCTGAGCTCCACCTACAGAGGGCCTCTAAAGAGGGGAAGCCAAAAAGCCCAGACTTTTCTCTGATGACATGCCCACTCCGTATACTTGAACACACACATTTATATATGTCTTGATTTTTGTCCTTAAACGTATCTAAAATTGATCCCCTCTCCCTATTTCCACCACAGGTCACATCACAGCCCCATTTGTTTCTCACCTTGATCACATCCATGGCTTCCAGCCACTTTCTCTGCTGCAGCCCTGCCTATTCAGTCCATCCTCTGCTGTAGCTCATCTCCATCCACTTCCAGTCTCCACCTGCCACACAAACCCTTGGTATTCCCTGAGCATACCACCTCTTTCAGAACTCTGAGCCTTTGTGCATGCAGTTCTCTCTGTTTAAAGTATCCTATTCCTTGAGGAACTTATATTCATTTTTTCTCAGACTTAATTTATATTAGTTAGGATTAGGCTCAGCTGCAAGTGACCAAAAAAAGAAAAAAAGGAAAAATAGCTTAAACAAAATGGAACTCCGCCCCCCCACCCCACCCCATCCCCCTTCTCTCTCTCGCTCATGTAAACATAAGCCAACCAGGATTCCTTCTGTCTTATTGCACTGTTGGCTTTAATAAGACACTCATGTTCAAGTTTCAGCCGTTCCAACTCCAGCCGTCAAGTCTACCTCCAAGCCAGCAGGAAGAAGGAAAAGAAGGGCATGTTCACTCCCTTTGAAGACACATTCCAGAAAATTTTCTTACCACTTTTACTGACATCCCATTGACCAGGACATAGTCACATGGATACACTTAGTTTGAAAGGATGCTGGAAAATGTAGTCTTTATTTGGGATAGTTTTATTCCCAGCTTGAAAAGAGCTGTGTTACTCAGGAAGAAGAAGAAGAAAATGTCCCCCCAAATGGTGGGGCGGAAAATTGTAGGATCTGCTGCACGATTCCAATATCACTTCGAATGCCCTCTACTGCCTTCACCCTTTTCTGCTCTAGAGACAGACCGATTCCATATTAATCACAGTCTTCTTTACAATTAGGTTGGGGCCATGTGACTATTGTAATTAGGTGAGCTTCCCATTTTTAGCCCCTTACAAGTGAGCTTTGGAAAATCAGGCCTTCAAGTGCAAGCTGAGATGTCAGTCTTCTAGTCCTCCCAACAGTTTTATAAACCTTTAATTTTCTACATTAAAGCCTTTCACATTTGAAATACATAGAGTGGCTTCTATTTTTCTGACTGAACCTAGATTAATACAATAGGAAGATGCAAGACACTCATGCTTTACTAGTTGATATCTTATAGGTTTTGTTTTTTAAATGTTTGAGTTGGTTGGAGGTATTTGTATATGTGTATGTGTTATGTGCTTTGTGTGTGGAATCATTTGAAATAATTGTAGACAGCATGACATTTCATCCTAAATACTTCAACATACACCTCCTAAGAATAAGGACATTTTTACATAAACATAATACCATTTATCACACCTATGAAAATTAATATAATTCTTTAATATCATCTAATATGTACTACATATTCAAATTGCCCCATTTTCCCAAAATGCCTTTTATAGATGTTTTCTTCTTGTTATTTTCTTTTTAAATTCGGGATCCAACATTTTTCATTTGGTTGTTATACCTCTGTCATCTCTTTTCAGTTAAAACAGTACTCCCCAACCCTTGAAACTGACTTCTTTTGAAGAGTCCAGGGAGAAGTTTGTAAAATGTTCTAAATTTGACAGTTTCTTCATCATTAGATTCAGGTTAAAGATTTTTGATTCAAGTCTTTGGATTAAAAAACAAATTCCCTAAAAGCTCATACTTACGAAAGAAATCAGCCTATATCTGTAAAAGGAATGATATAATTTTTAATCACTATTTTGCAACCCTAAGGTAATATTTGATTCAGGCAAAGATCATCAATGAATGCTAAAAACATTAGGTGAAAAATATTGGAAAAAGATGGGCAAATGCCTTCAAAGTATCACCCCACAGATTACTTATCAATTACGAAACCATTCAAAAGTAAAAACAATGGAGAAATCTGGTGGATCATTTTAACCAAGTGATCAAACTTAGCATCACCAAATAGAGGGACAACCTGATATTTTGTACCTCTAGATGTGGTGCAATATGAAGGGCTAACTAACACCTATGAAGTGCTTTGAACCAGATTATTTCCACATGTACTTATTTGTGCTTCTCTTTTCTTCACTGTTTCTCTGTTGCTCAGTATCATGGTTTTCACAGACAGCTGCATTTTTTAGAAGAGAGTTACCCATTCAAGTTTTTTTTAATCCAAGAATTGATGATATAATCTGGATGTAGAGTAAAAAGAATTTTAAAAGGTGTATTTGTAAAAATTAAAAGATACCATACTCTAATGAAAAGGTAGCAGCAGTTTTGCTATAAACACATGAATTAAACAAGTATATGGATCTCAAATAAAAACTCAGTATGCACCAAACGAGAAGACCTCCTAGACAGTCTTCTCTTGTGAATATTCTTTAAAGGAACATTAGTGACTCCTCATTCTAAATAGTAAGTAAAACTTGTTGCAAATTGTTCTCCTTCATTCTTACCTGCCAATAACTCAAGTGTAAACAGTGATGCACCAGTCTTTACTGGGTGTGGCAGCAGTTCTTGGATTCCGTCTCAGAACACACCAGCGACATTGGTAGAATGTAATAACTATTTATTGTGGATCTATTCTACGTTGTTTATACTTCTATCACCAGGCCTTCATGGAAGTCCATTAAAAAAAAAACAAATGTACATTTCAAATATACTTCAAAAAGAAAGGTATTTATGCTTAACACAGCATTAAAATAGCCAGGCAAGTTAAGTAGTGACCTATGTAATCATTTCTGTTTGTTTTGAAAAACTATTTGCATTACTTGTCAAAAAGAAAAAGTAATTAAATAGAAAATCTAGAGGTGAAAAATATAGTCATTGAAATAAAAACTCATTTAGCTATAGTTGGAGAATTAGTAAACTAGAAGGTCAGTCTGAGAAAATCACCCAGAAAGAGTCATAGAAATAAAAAATAAGAAAAATATAAAATGGAAGGTAAGAGACATGGAGCGTAAAATGGGAAGGTCCAATATATATCTACTAGAGTTTCTGCAAAGAAAAGAGATTTTGAAAGAGGCAATATTCAAAAGATGATGGCTGAGAAATTTTGCAAATTGAAGAAAGATGTGACCTGAATCCTCCATTGCAGGAAGTATCCTGAGTCTTGCGTAGGCTAAATTAAAACAAATTCAAATCAAGACCCATCATTGTGAATCTGTAGAACATCAGACAGAGTATCATGAAGTCAATCAAAGAGAAAATATTAATTATCTACAAATGAAAATAATTAAACTGACAGCTGACTTAACAGCAATATATCTTCAAAAGACTGAAGATAAATTAATGGCCAACCAAGAATTATATTTGGGTAAACTATTATTCGACAGTAACAAGTTAATTTCAAAGAAGGACTGAGAGGCTGAGAGAGTGTATCACTCATAGACACTCACTGAAAGAACTACTAAGGCTCTGAAAAGGAAACAGAACCCAGAAAGGAGTGGGATACAAACAGATGTGAAGCAACAAACAATAAAATTAGTAAGCATTTGGGTAGATTGAAAAAGCATTAGTGATTTTATATGTATTTATATAAATATGTGTGTCTATATATTTAAATATACATATATTTAAACCACATGAGATTAGTTTTTATAACTAAAAATTGGTCAAATAATGGCAATTTCATATAATTCAACCTCACGTAAAATATTTTTATATGTAGTTTGGTCTGTCTTATTCACTGCTGTATTTCCAGTGCTTAAAACATTGTTTGTCACATGGTAGAGGGCCTCAATAAGTATATACTGATGAAGGGACCACTTTGTAATAAGTTTTATAAACAAGAAGGAACTAAGATATTAGACCAAAGTAGGATGGGAAAGGAGAGATTAAAGTTAAAGCATTCTGCAGAATTTGCATTATTCGGAAAGAAATGAGAGTATTGATTATCTTTAGACTTTGTTAAGCCAATCGTTAAGGATAACCCATTAAAAGAGTATAAAGAATGAATAACTTTCAAATTAGTATATGGGGAAAAAAGACTAAAGAACATCAGACTGACTTCTAGTAAAGAATGGTGGATTGATTGCAAGCATTAGCCTCTGCTCTTTTCTGAAATCCCAATAAAATAGCATTAAAGTGCAGTTTAAAAAGAAAACACGTAAACACACAAAGAGGAGACAAAAGACATTTTGGAAGCTGGAAAGCACCCATATGGACACACCTGAGAAGATGAATTTTGAAGCAGCAATGGAGAAAGCCAATAACCCTCCTGATTTGTACAGTTGAACTCCTCAGAAGCTCAGACATTAGCAGCAACAGATTCTTCTGGAAGTTCGGGTGACAGTGGGGCTAAAAATGTCAACTGTCTGAGCATCTGTTTGAGAAGTAGATGTCCTCTCCAACTGCACCTGGCTGGTTGTTGTCCATCCCCCAAAGGAGCAGGAAACCAGAAGTTTATTCTCTGGAGAGAGGAAAAGAATGGGTCTCTGGCCTGGGGAAAACAAGGTGTTGCTTGGGGCCAGGGTTTTTGTACTCAAAAAAAGGAGTATTTAAGTAAAACTTTATAAATTAAATTATGAGGCACCTTCCTCGATCTTTCCCTTTGGCTAAAATGTTGTCCAGGAAGGAGACTGGAACATTTTCTCTGAGAAATTTGACCAATCCAAAAAAGTAGACCTAAAGAAACACTTTTAGGAGTTCTCTGTGGTTGAGATGGTCCATCCTAAAGTGACCCATGGACTCAAGGTTTCACATCGGAGTCTTTTTTTCCTTCTAATTTACTATGAAAATTTACAGACATACAAAAATATTGAAAGAACAATACAATGATCACCCTTGTACTCACCATCTAGGTTTCAGTAATTGTTAATATTTTGCCATATTTGCTTCCTCTCTCTATATATATGTTTTATATGTGTGCTTAACCATTTGTAAGTGGCAGATAGCATGCACTTTTCCTCTAAATAATTTCAGTTTTATATCCTAAAAAATGAGGACACTCCTCTACAAAATCACGATATTCTTATTTCACCTAGGAAAATCAACAATAATTCCATAATATCATCAAATATAAAGTCGATGCTTAGATTTCCCCATTTATCCTTTAAAAATCTTTTTATTATTGTTTTATTACGTTTTTCTATCAAGAACCAGTCATGGTTCATGCATTGCCCTAATCGTTAAGTACTCTTTCATCTTTACTAAAGTGTTTCAACTTTTAAATAACATTAACTTTTTAAAAACTATCAAACCAGTTGTCATGTAGAATGTCTCACATCTTAAATTGTCTGATTGTTTCTTTGGAATGCCATTTACCTTGTTTCTCTATCTTCTATGTTTCCCATAAACTGGAATCTAGGTCTAAAGGCTCAGTTATGTTCAAGTTAAGTTTAAAGTATTTCTGGCAAGGATACTTAACAGGTGAAGTAGGAACTTCATGTTACATCACATAGGAGACATGCAATGTCCAGTTGTCCCCTATTAGTGATCCTATGTTTTATCACTTTGCAAGGTAGTGATTACCAGATGCCTTCATTGGAAATATATGTTATTTCCCTGCATAATGTCCAAAAGTCTTGCCAAAAATTGACATTGTTTGATACATTTTAAGAAACTGCCATCTTTCTTAGTAGAATTAATCTTCCAGCATTGCGACTCTCCATATAGGGAGGGGGCACTAAACTTTGCAACACAAATGCTTATCTCCCAGATTTCCCTTCCTGCTCACCTCATGCAGTCACACCAGCCTAGCTGTTACATTTCTTAGAAGTGTTGACTAGTGGAATAGTGGGAGGAAGCTTTGCAAGGGTGGTGAGCTAGCCAGATTTTATATGCTAGGTTGTCTGGATTGGCAACCTACCTGAGAATGATCGGCTGCCATGAAAAAAGGCTGCAGGAGAAACCAGGGAACAGGCGTCCTGAGCAAAAGCCAGGTTCCAGTGAAGGTCAGGAAGTGGAAGGAGTGTTCTAGGCAAGGCTGAAGACACAGAGGAGTTTGTTCCAGAGGGCAGTGGGAGAATTGAGAGGGTATAGAATTTTCGGGTGTTGGATAGGGAGAATAACCAAAGAACAATGTGGAAAAGAGAGCAGGAAAGTTTACCTTGGCAGAGAGCATTACGTCTGGGCTATGACCAAGAATGAGAAATGTGAGGCATGGAGGGTTTAGGAGAGAAATTAACATTTCATCAAAAATATCCAAAGCTTAGATGAAGGTAGCAATTGATACTGAGATCAACGTAAGTGGAACCTGGAAGGGTGGGGTCACTTACTGTGTGCCAGACACCCCGCCAGTTCCTGCAGATGAAGTTGGCAACACTTAGCAACCAACTAGTTTACACTGTAAGCCCAGGAATGTTCCAAATGCTATACACGTAGCAAACGTAGGGTTCTCCAGGCGATGAAGAGAAGAAGCAGTATGCATGAGGCAGGAAGGCAGGAAGCTATGCAATCCATAGCATATTGAGAAAACAATGAGGAGCTCAGTATGGCCAGAGAGTAGTGGTAGGAAGAAGGCTGGGAAGGTAGCCTGGGCATACCTACAAGTCTCTCTGCCACTCAGAATCTGGCCCAAAAGGATTTGAAAAGACTCGACAACAATCACCCCTCTATTGAGGATCTACCATGTGCCCAGTATTTATCTTTATTATCTATAATGCTCAGGTAATATTCCAAGGTAGGTATTGTTATTCTCATTTTACTTAAAGAGAAAATGAGACTCAGAGAGATTTGGTAACATGTTCAAGTCTTTCCCTGGGCAAGTCCCAGGTCTGTCTGACTCTAAAATCCATGCCCAGTACACAATGTCATGCTCAGGATAAGAGAACCCTGCTCCTGGGACCAAAACCAAAAAAGAGCCTCTACACTCCTTATTAAGAGAAGCCAGGGACCCACTGTGCTCAGTGGAAAGCCAAGAGATTTATGATTTGGGAGAAAGAGGGCTGTTGAAATGCAGGGAAGCCAGGGTCCATGTGTAATCTGATCTGAGCACAAAAACAACAATTTAGGGCCATCCAGAGAAAGAACAGCCAAGCCCAGGGCAGGTGCCAAGTCATCACGGGGACTAGAATCCACCTCTCCCTCCCTGTCCCATCTCACACTTAAATGTGATCCTCTCAGTTCCTTTCCTCTCCTTTCTCCTACAGAGGTAGAACTAGCTCAAACTATGTCCAGAATACCAGGTCCTTAGGTCTTTAGCTGTGTTACTATGGCCTGTTTACCCTCCACAGACCATGATCCATCGTGCCTGAGAAATACCCCACAGCTAGATGTTTGTGTCAAAAAATACCTGCTGGTGGTGCAACAGCTAGGCGGGACCAGCGACATGAACTCTAGTACCACGAAATGTACTGAGCACATTCTGAGTCAATACAGTGATGTGCCAACAAAGATAATGATTTCAGTTGTTTATTTATTTTGAGTTTTGCTTACATGTACTGTTCTTCATCACCACAGATTTGAGGAAATGAAAATCAAAATGGTGATGATAATTATGACGATGATGAAAGGGATGGGGGAGGGGGGAGAGAGAGAGAGAAAGAGAGAAGATGCCTCAAGACCAGTACAAATAAAAATAAGAGCAGAAAATCATGACCTGACAAAGCACAAGACCTGAAGGACAAAACCACAGAGGCAAATAATAGATGACAAAGTTGCAATAGTTGACCTTCACATTTGCTTTGGGTTTCCTGGAAGCCCATGAAGAGGGAAATTCAGTCAGTTCCATAATTGTCATAATCAGCAACAGAAAGCACACCAGACTCATAAGGAAAATAAAGTTTTTCCAAATATTGAATTTCAAAATAAATATCTCTGTGAGACTTTAAATACAGGGACCTTTGAATTGTATTAAAAATTCACTGAGGAATGACAATTTTGCTTGAGACCAAGGTGAAGTAGCCCAAATATCTAAGTTTCTGGTGACCTGACAAGGTCTATGGATAGAATTAAGCATGCCTGACATTTTTGAGTAGGAAGTACTGTCTATTAAAATATTAACTAACATTAACAAAGTTTTTTATTTTGTTAATATTTAAAAGGGTACAAGGCAGAAAAAGTATAAAAAACAGATAAGCAAAAAAATATATAATCACCTATAAATCCACCATCAGCACTTATATATTCTTCCATATTTTTTTTAATCTAGGCATATATTTACATATTTTTACATAAATTTTTTCCAAATTTATTTTTATGGAATCAGTAAATGTTCATTCACAATATGATTTTTAATGGAGATTAATATAGATATATCATAATTTAACAATCTCTTCCTGTTGTACATTGTTTTGTTTTTAATTTTTTAAATTATAAACAGCACTGCAATGAACATCTTTATAGCTAAATACCTACGCTCCATGGTTATTTACTTAACATGAATTTTTAAATGGAAGAACATTTTTTAGACAGGTACATTCCTATTCACAAACCCTTTGCAGTAATACTGAAGATCTCCCAGGTATGTCGGAACCAATGGCTTACCAAGAGTCTCCAACCTCTGGGCCGTGGACCAGTACCAGTCTGTGGCCTATTAGGAACCGGGCCGCACAGCAGGAGGTGAGTGGCAGGCAGGCAAGCAAGCAAAGCTTCATCTGCGTTTGCAGCCACTCCCCTGCACTAGCATCACTGCCTCAGCTCCACCTCAGATCATCAGGCATTAGATTCTTATAGGAGCACCGGTCCCTGGTGCCAAAAAGATTGGGGACCGCTGGCTTAGACTCTAGAGAGAAGAATGTACCACAAAAGCTTCAGGGATCTTCTGTCTATATTACTTTTGTGGACTTCTAAATACACATGGCAAATTGAGTGGATATATCTGATTGCACTTTTTTCTGAAATCTCCCTCAAACTATAGTGAAGAGTCTTTTTAGAAAAGATGTAGACACGTAGAGACAAGAAGAATGGAAGAAAGATCACAGCAAAATTTTGAAAGCTAGAAAGCAGACAGACCAGTTGCAATTAATTTAGCAGGCTTGAGAAAGCTGATCATAACTTGACAGCAGGCAAATATGAGCTCCAACCTGATTCGCTGCACTAAACTTGCAAAAGGCTAAGGAACTGCAGTAAATCTGCTGTTAGCTCATGTTGCACCTGTCTGTGAATTAGAAATAGCCTCCCCTTTCTCAAAACATTCTGCCAGATAAAACTATGGAGACAAAAAATTAGTGATTGCCAGAGATTCTGCGGGAAGAGAGGAAGGGATGGAAAAGTGGAGCCCGGGATTTTTAAGTCGGTGAAGCTATTCTGTATGATACTGACATACACACACGGATACTTGACATGCATTTGTCAAAACCTGTATAACTCTACAACACAAAGAGCTAGCACAAATATAAACTATGGACTTTAGTTAATAACAGTGTATCAACATTAATTCATCAATCATAACAAAGTTACCACAGGAAAGCAAAATGTTAATAGGGGAAACTGTGTGTGTGTGGAGAGGTGGAACTCTGTACTTTCTGCTCAATTTTTCTGTAAACTTAAAATTGGTCTAAGAAAAATGTCTATTAATAATTTGTTTACAAATAGTCCTACATACATTTATTAATTTTTAAAAAGTTTGAAATGATTTTCAATAGGTTTTAATACTAGTTATAGCTGATGCTGGTTTTAATTTTTGTTGTTTATCTTCATTTTCTTACAAAGAAAACAATGATGGTTTTTGTGATATTTAAGAGAATAACAAAATAGTTATTTAAAAAAAAACTCTGCCAGAAATTTGTCATAATAAATATGCAATTCTATAACATCTACAATGTGAGAAACGTACCCTCAGAACTGGGCGGTGCAGAGCCTGTGCAACCATACATAACATCCCTGACCTGGAGAGACGAGGTACCACTGAAAGTAGTGGTGAACGAGGAGGCTGTAGTAAAATATGAAAGACTGTTTGAAATTATTTAAAAAGCTGGTAAAGCTTTAGCTCCTCTTTCTCACCTTGGCAGAAGACAGGAGGTTTATTCTCTGAACAGGGAAAAACCAAAGATCCATGGAAGGAAAATGCCATGCAAGTTGAGGATAGGGGTACTGTACTAGAAACAGAGGGATTAAATCAGAGTATACTCTGACTGCTGAGACTTATCCTGCTTCTTCCACTTGGCCCCAAGAACACGGAGACCTGGGCCTGGGCCTTTACTCTCCAAGCTGGAGGGTGGGAGAAACTTACTAGGGAAACAGGACTAGCTGAAAAGAAAAAATCTAAATATTTTTACATTACAACTAAACACTTCAGTGGATCACCCAGCAGTGAAGCTCAGTCAGCAAGTAATACTCATGACCTTAGAGCTTTAAATAGGCTTTAAAATCTGCACTGTTAAATTTAAGCAGACAAGCAAAGATTACCAGTCATTTGAGGAAAGATTTTAACATGAAAGATAGAGACCAAAATAAGCAAACACAAATAAAAAGGAACTTGAAGAAAACTGAGACTATACTGAAGGAACACTTAAAAATACCATTGATATCATCAGAGAGCTAAAAGAATGTAAAACACTGATGAAATAAGAACAGGACACTGTAAAAAAAAAAAAAAAATTCACAGAATTTTTTTAAAAAAAACTCTTGCAAATTAGAAACATGATTGCAGAAACAAAAAACTGAATAGAAAGTGAAGAAGTCTCCCAGAAAGGAGAGCATGCAAAGATGGGAGAAATGAGAGAAAAAATAAGAAAATTAGAAAACCTGTCCAAGAAGGTCCTCTTATTGAAAGAGATAAAGAGAAAGTGGTGCAATCACCTTGGGAGACCATTCAGCATTACCTGAGAAAGATGAATATACATACACTGTACAACAAACAAGAAAAAAAGATTCATTAAATTCATTCGCTTTTTAAACAAATATTTATTGGACACTTACTACATTCTAGTCATTGCGCTAGGCACTGACTATACAAGAATAAACAAAATTAGACAAGACCTCTGCTCTCTCAGAAACCACTAAGATTCTACATCCCAAGGCAGCTGTGAAGTATGGCACCTTCCTGGCTCAATTTTGTCAAGATTTGAGGTTCCTTGCAAGGAGTATCTGGGTATATTTCCTGCGGGCAGAACATATATATATATATATATATATATATATATATATATATACACACACACACACACATACACACATACACGTATATATGTAATTATATAAGAACATTATAATTATATATATGTGTATGTGTGTATATATATACATTGTAATTATATATGTGTGTGTGTGTATATATGTATATATATATATGTATATATATATATATATTCCGTGCTTCAAAAGAAGAGTAAAAATAAGACAAAAGCTGTATTGAGAAAGAAAAAGTTTAATTTTAATAATCTTTAACAGCGCTGTCCAAAGATAGAACCAATTATTTGGGGAGATGGTTAGTTGGCCGTCAACAGAAGTGTCCAATACAAAGCTGGGTTCATTCACTCAACGACTGAGTGGTGATCATGTACCAGGCACTGTGCTAGAGGCTGTGTATTAGCTGTTGCTGCATAACAAACCACTCAAAACTTAGTGTCATATGATATCTTAAAATTCTTTGTGTCAGTGGCTTGGCTGTGTGGTTCTCATTCACAGTCTGTCATGAGGTTGCAAGCGTGATGTTCCCTGGGGCTATAGTCATCCGAAAGCTTGATCGAAGCTGGAGAATGTGTTTTCAAGGTGGCTCACTCATATGGCCAGCAAACTGGTGCTAGCAATTGAAAAAGAATTGCAGTCCCTATGTGGACTCCTCCACAGGGCTACTTGAGTGTCATCACACGTGGTATCTCAGAGTCAATGACCCAAGAGAAAGCAAGGTGGAAGCCACAATGCTCTTAATGATCTATGCTTAAGAGTCACATACCATGACTTCCACAACAGTCCATTAATCACATAGGTCAACTCTCTTTAATACGAGAGAGACCACACAAGGGTGTGAATACCAGAAATGAAGATCAATACTGGAGCCATCTTGGAGGCTGGCTACCACACTCTGAAAATACAATGATGAATGAACAAATGGGGTGCCTGACTTCAAGAGGCTGTTAGTGCAGAGTTATGATCATTTGTTAGCGATGACGTCAAAAGAATTGGACCGAGAGTCAAGGCAGTTCCCTCCAATCTTAATGTCCTCTGATTTTGTATTTCTAGGCACTAGCTCTTTAATCACTATATCATCAAGCCACCATTTCAGAACCAGCAGTTCAAATTCTTACTCCTCTGACATGGGTATTCTGGGGTCTCCAATTGTGCCCCTCCATAATCAGCTGCTTGTCATCGCACAGCAAGATAACCATGGTCCCGCCCTTTGTGCCTTCAGACACAAAGTATATAGACAGCCCTACTCTGTTGTTTTTCTCTCCAGAACATAACACTGCCTGTGAGCCCCATCCTGAGAACACAGGGTATCCTATGATAACACCAGGAGGACACAACGTCCCATTGCAGGACCTGCATTTGACCCAACCAGGACCAACTCTCCATAGCAGCTAGACTCTGTGGAAACAAGAGAAGGGTGGGCCCCAGACCCCTCCTTTTGCCCTGTTGTGCTCTCCTCTCCCTAATCAGAGCCATTCTGTACACCACACATGTCAGAGGTAGTGACCCCTCTGATGTTCTCAGATGACTGACTTTTAGCAGGAGGTGGCTGGCATTTCAGCCTGGCCCACACCGGTGCTGGCTGACACTCCTTTGGGGCACTAACCCCTGCCCACAGAGGAGTCTATTATCTCCAGGTCACCTTAGGAGACAGAGGTAGCCAGGGGAGCTTCAGGCCTGAAATTGTGCTGAGCTCTGGTGGAACTGTTGGGAAATATTGATGTGGGCTGTGCCAGAGTCCAGAAAACGCCCTTCCCTGGCACTCGTGGAGGACTCTATGCGTGACTCTCCAGGATGCTAGTGCTTTATTCTTGCCAGGTAGTATAGACTGAATCTTAGAGAAGCTCTGGTGAAGATTTATTTATTTATTTATTTATTTATAGTTCCAATTTTTAAAGTAATGCTATTAGGATAGCTATGATTTTTTAAAAAATGGAAAATAACAAGTGTTGGGGAGGATGGGGAGAAATAAATCCTTTTGCGCTATTGGTAGGAATGTAAAATGGTGCAGCTGCTGTAAAAAAACAATATGGTGGTTCCTCAAAAAAATCAAACATGAAGTGACCATGCAATCCAGCAATTCCACTTCTGGCTATATATACACAGAAGAAGTGAAAGCAGGGACCTGAAGAGATATTTCTACACCAATATGCATAGCAGCATTATTCATAATAGCCAAAATGTGGAAGCAACCCAAGTGTCCATGGACAGATGAATGGATAAACAGAATGTGGTATGTACACACAATGGGATATTATTCAGCCTCAAAAAGAACGGAAATTCTAGTACATGCTACAACATGGATAAACCTTAAAAACATGCTAAGTGAAAGAAGCCAGACACAAAAAGACAAATATTGTCTGATTCCACTTACCTGAACTGTCTAGAAGAGACGAACTCATAGAGACAGAAAGTAGATTAAAGATTACCATGGGGGGAGTGGTAATGGGGAATCACCTAACGGATACAGAGTTTCTGTTTGGAGTAATGAAGAAATTTTGCAGATAGTGATAATGGTTGTACAACATTGTGAATGTAATTAGTGCCACTGAATTATACACTTAAAAATAGTTAAAATGCCAAATTGTATGTTACACATATTTTCCCACACCAAAAAGTAATACTGAAACATTATCTTAAAGTTGGTATCTATGTAAGCCATATATTGGGGTTCAAATGTGTTTGGGCAGAAACCACCTGCCCTTCAATAGTGGGCATCACCCTTTCTCCATGGGGTTCTTGGTAAGACTTACACCTCTCCCCATTAAGCTGCGCCCATCCGACTAGAGGCACCAGAGCCTGGTAGTTCAAGTTTTGTAGTTGGATGGCCCAGGTTCCAATTTCAATTCCACCACTTGCTAGATAATGTGCCTCACCATTCTGAATGACGTTTTCCTTACCTACTGTATCTTAGATGTCACTGTCTGTTGTCAGGATTACATGAGTGGATGTGGTACACATACCATGATTTTTAAAATCTCTTAGCACTAGTTAAGCCCAGTGTCAATTTTATTGCCAGCCCTGCATTTAAAAGTTCTACAGCTTTCTGCCACTAGAAGTTCCTCATTGGTCATCATTTGGAGGTGGGGAAGACCTCAGCCTCCTCTTCTATTCTCTGTTTTCCCTTCTGTAACCTCCCCTCGTTTCCCACTATTTATTATCACACAGATGCCTGTTCAGGGAAGGCACAGAACAGTTGAAGCCATCTCTGTTTCATAGTCTCCTTCAAGACAGTTCCTCAGCCTCCACTTCAGCAGCCAGCGTGGACCACCAGATACAATTCTCTCTCTAAGTGGAATTCTAGGCCTGGCTGTTGAATTAACTAACTTTTCACCTCCTTACATGTTTACATACAAATATGCATGTGTGTTTCTTAATGGGGTGGTATAATGCGTAATATTCAGGACCTTGCTTTTGTCCCCCCTAATATAGCTTGGACATCATCTCATATACAGATTCCTCAAATCAAATCAGAGTGTTTTTCTTGAACGAAGGACCTCATGGGAGACCTGAGCATGGTTGTCAGAGCACCTTTGAGAAGGGTGGATAGAGTTGGCCGCCCAAGCTGGGCTCAGCACGGTCCTTTCCTCATCTCAGCTGTCCAATATTCTTGGTTGCTAGAGACATTCCTTGGGTTGACTGAGGAACAGGAAACTGTCCACATGCTAGCTTAGCACAAAAGAGGAAGACTGCCTTTCTTGAAAGATGGAGCCGGCCCTACTGAAGACTACTATGTATATCTCAGACAAATCAACAGAAATGACTAGAACGGGTCATGGATCGGGTATAGCTTCCAAAGGTCATAACAGGAGAAATCACCAAGAGAGAAGGGATATGTCAATCAAGGTTCTGAATTGCTAGCTACAAAAACCTACTCTGGAAGATAAGAGTAGAAAATGCGTTTATTCAAATATTTCTCAAAAGTTCAGAAAGGAGAGGAGTACTTGGAAAGGAAAGCTGGAGTACTTGGTTTGGAAAACAGACAAGAATAAGGGGAGCTAAGGAAGAAACATGGCCATGATCATCACTCCACAGAACTAGATCTGTGAGAACAACACTCTGCCAGTGTTGAACATGGATAGCCCAGTACGCCTAGATAGCCCAGCTGCAAACTGGCTGCTGCTGCTCCACTGCCCCACTCATCGCAGCCAGGATTCTCCACTCTCCCTGTTTCTTTACACCAGCTCCTTATTCCGAGTCTGGGTCACTACATCTGATTCGCTGAGCGTAAGCCCCGTGCCACAACCTAGAGAAGGGGAGCCTGGAAGGCAAGAGGCTGGCATTTTTAATGTCTCATGGGAGGCAGACTTTGCCATCCACCAGACTCATAAGCAAGAAATTCCCCCTAAACCAATAGAGGTTCAGAAGCTGGGCAGCCAAGGATGATGCCGCTACGAGCAGACATCTTCCAGGTCAGGTACCCAGGAGACTGAGAAAATCCACGTGTAGGAGAGGCATTCCTTATGCGGTGGAACCAGGGCCATGGCAGGACCCTCGGAGACTTGCAGGAGGGCTCTGGGGAGTCTGTGGGGGAGACTATCAAAGATTCATGTTCAGGACCAGGCCCTGGGAGACTCTGAGGCCTCAGGCATCCTGGAGGCAGCACTCAAACAGGCAGTCCTCAGGTGAGGTCTGAGAACATCTCTGAAGCTTCCAGGCCCACTCAGAAACCTGCTCACCTTCTGTCCCATTTCCTTTTAGTGCCTGGTTCTGTTTGGCCCTTTCCTAAGGCCAGCCGTAAACCTCTAGGTACCTGGTGGTTTGTCAAAGTGTTTTCACAGGTGCGTTCCGGACTTCCTAGTGGGCCAGGTGTGTAGGTGGCAGCAGCAGCCTTGCTGACCCAGAATGTGGGAGTGAGAGTAGCTGGGGCCAGAGAGACTTTAGCCAGCTCTGGTGGCCTCATGTTATAGAGCATGTGACCTGGCATCAGAGAGGATAAGAAGTGAGTGAGGAAAAGAAGTCACATTTATTGGGCATCCGTTGTGGTACAGCAGCAGCGGCGGCATCAACATGGAAACAGTTATTGCACATTTACTCTGCCCAATATTGTGCTAAGTGCTTAACATGCACCATTTCACCAAACCCTCAGAGCGACTCTGTGAGCTGAATATTATCATTCCTATCTTCCAAAAGAGGTCGAAAAATCTGTCTCAAATCACTCCATGGTCAGTGAAAAAGCCAGGATTCAAACTCAGGTTTCCCTGATTCCCAAGTAGAATCCTTCCCAATAGATGCTCAGGCTGGCAGCAGGGCAGCAGAAGACAGGTCTGAGCCAGACCGTACCTGTGGGGGCCACTGTCCTGAGAGCTCCTTGGGAGGGAGGGATGGAGAGAGAAGACAGACCCCAGAACACTTTCCCCGGGGCCCTGCCCCCAGGGTGCATTCTGGATGTGTTTGAAAGCCTGCACCCCACTCTGGGAAGGAAAGGTTTGTCGGGCTGCGCTTGCAGACCTGGAGTCAGAGGCAACAGCCAGGATATAAGTCATCCGGGACAAAGGCTTGGAAGGGCTCTTCTCTGAGGCTTTCTCCCTGAGGAGTCTGTGAGTGACCGAGGGTAGTGGGAGAGTCTACTCCAGAGGCTGGAGCTGCCCACAGCTGGATGTGCTGATGAGACTGCTTGCGTCCAACTCCCCTTTCTCTGCCTTCTACCCCAGCGATTGGCAACCTCAGCCCCAGACAGGCAGGCCCTTTTGCAGGAGGCACCTAGGCAGAGCACACAAGGGCCCCGTAGGCCCCAGGCACCTGCTTTACCCCTCCTCCCAGGACTCATCCATGTCTCTAGGCCTCATTCCTCAACTTTGGAAACCATGGGTTTAGCAGCCAAGAAATTTCTGAAATAAGCACAAATAGATTTTGTAATGGGAGTGGGGTGGGGTGGACTAACCCAAAATTCACATAAATATGTCAAGTTAAAGGCACAGAAGAGCTAATTCAAAAAGAGACAGTCCCTCCCACTATGCCACGGGCTCTCCAAAGCCAGGGACCATGTCCTACTTGCTTTGGTGGCCCCATCATAGTGAAGCACAGTGTCAGACCCATGATCCACAAAAGCTGTTTTGGTCATTGTTGAGTGCCTAGAACAGTAGTAACTCACACACTGAGGGCACTCAACAAATACCTGTTAGCTAAGTGATTACAAGTGGTTTGCCTATTTCGTCTTTGAATAATGTGTGGCATCTTTTTTTATCTCCCCCTCAGTGCACTTCCCACACCCCTCCCAGCATACCCTGTCCTTGGCCCTCCCACAGTTTCATCTCCCCAGCCCTGATATCCCTTAAAGTATCCCCCGCTGGCCCCTGCTAAGTTTTGCCAAGCAGCAATCTCGTCCCCACCTCAGGCCCAGCAATGCTGAGAAGTCACACTGCAACCCTCCTGGGCTAGTTTCTCAGCAGTTTTATTGAGTAGCTAGAGGAAGTGTCATTTTCCACAGGACACGTGTCCTCTACCTCATACAAGAATTGCTTTGGGACAGAACGACAGACAGGGGGCAGGACAGGACAGGTGTTAGGGGAGGGGTGTGAGCATCAAGGGCAGCTCAGCTCTCCAGGGCGGCCTGTGTCAGCTCCTGTTCCGGGAGGGCCAAGGGCTTGTCTTGACTCTCTTTCTCCTTGAGGGTACTGAAGAAGGAGTTGACCTTGTCCCTCAGGTCCTTCTCCAGGAAGCTCAAGTGGCCTCCCACGTCCCCCGTATAGGGGCCCAGTTTCTGCTTGAGCTCCTCCACCTGCTGCACCAAGGCTTTGTTGAAGGTCTCGCCGTAGGGCTGCACGTTGCGGCGGAACTCCTCCACCTGCCGGTCCAGGTGGCTGCTCAGCTCGGCCAGAGACTTCTGCAACCCCTCGGTGTTGCTCCTCAGGTTGCCACGCACATTCTCGGCCACGGGCGCCAGCCTCTGCCGCAGCTCCTCAGCGTTGCCCGAGAGCTTGGCCTTCAGCTCCTCAGCGTTCTTCTTCATCTGGAAGGCCAGCCCCTCAAGCTGGTGGTTGAGCTTCTCCTGGACGTCTTGTGCAAAGGGAGACAGGCTGCGGCGCAGCTCCTCCACGTTCTGGTCGATCTTGACCTTGAGCTCGTCGGCATAGGGAGTGAGGCGCCCCTTGAGCTCCTCTACATTCTGGTCGATTTGGGCTTTGAGCTCATCGGCGTAAGGCGTCAGCGAGTCTTGAAGGTTGTCCACGTTCTCACGCAGCATGGTCTCCATGCGCTGAGCGTAGGAAGCAAGCTGGCGCCGCAATTGCTCCACCTGTGTGTTGACCTGGGTGCGCAACTCAACCGCGTAGGGTCCCAGGCGCTGCTGCAGCTCGCGCACGTTGTCCCCGATCTTCTGGCTCACCTCATTGGCGTGGGGCAGCAGCTGGGCCCGCAGGTCCTCCAGCTCCTTCTGAATGTCCTCCTTCAGCTTCTCCGAGTCCTTGGTCAGGCGTTCATGCAGCTGCGTGGCGAAGGGCACCACCTTCTTCTGTAAGTCAACCGTGTAGGTATTCACTTCCCCAAGTTTGTCCTGGAAAAGGGCGCTGCCGGGAAAGGGCACAAGGGGACCACGATTACACTTGTAATTACATGCCAGGACCTCGTCTCCTGCCATAGCACTCACGTTATACGCACACCTGCTTAGGACAGGTGGAGTGCTCAGGGTTCACCCATCTTTTTCCTGTCGCTTTCCCTGTGGTGGATCATGATTTGAGAGAATGAATGTAATAAACCAAATTATTACATTGAATTTGTATCTCTGGATTTCCCCCTGAGTTCAAGTCACAGTTATCACGTGACCTCGAGCAGATTGCTTTCCTCTCTCTATCTGTAAAGAATGGACTTTAAGGTCCTTCCTTGCTGAGGTGTGCTGTGACATTGATCACATTCTCTAATAGAATGTTACTTTCTGGACATCTTCCAGTGTCTTCTAGTGATACAAAGTGCTGGTTTCCTTGCATGTGCCCACCCTCAGAGGCTTCCCAAATATCCCAACTTCCCTTCCCATGACTTCAAGGGCCTGTCCTTCTGGAATGTATTAGAACCCAGCTCGCTCGACAATTCCCTCCCTCCTTTTCTTCCATGATCCTCAGTGCTAAGGTGAGGCTATTTGTCACATGCTAGAAAACTCAAACAGGAAGACACCTTAGGGATTATTCAGTCCAACCTCCCTGTTTACATATGTGGATCCCATGTCTGGAGACCTCAGGGACACCCGGTGAGTTGGTGGCAGAGCCGTGGGTATCCTAAGTTCAGGTCTCCTGCCTCTGAGCTCAGCCCTTGCCAACACGTTGCATGGCTTTTAAGAAGCCCCACCCTGCAAGCTGTGCCCCTCTTACTTGAGCCGTTGGGTGAGTTCGGACTTCTGGAGTCGTTCCACAGCCTCCTTGGCATTGTTGCTCAGCTGGCTGAAATAGTCCCACACCACAGTAGCAACCTGGTCAGCATTGACTTCCGCCTGAGCACCTGGGTAGGAAACAGAGCAATTCATGAGGACCCGTATCCTTCCTTGACCCCCCTGCACCAGCCCTGCACTGCAGACTGGATGATGGTGGGGGAGCCCAACCACCAATTCCCCTTTCAGCTTGTCTAGTTAGAGACCACAGGGGCATATGAAACATGTATGGCACCCATGCTAGTAGGCCTACTGTTGTGGATGGGCCAGCTCTCCTGTGAGCTGGGTGGCAACTGGGCCACCCCATGCATCCAGCTAGGGACAGACAGGCACTCGGAACTGTCCTCTGGCCTTGGCCCTGGCCTCTTCACCCTAACCCACTCAATGCAGCAGACATATCCTGCGTGAGAGCCCTATCCAAAGGCAGCGCCTACTCACCAGTGAAAGCCACCAGGGCCAGGGTCAGGACCACAGCCTTCAGGGACATTCTGGGCTCCTCGCTGAGCTGGAAGAGTCACCACACTGGATCCTTCCTGGAATCAGAGGGAGCAGGAGGAGAGGTTCTCAGGTGGCTCACCTGTGCTTCTCTCTGAACTGACTGAAGCTCAGAGCCAGCCAGACATTTAAACACACTCCAGGCTGCCCTCCCCGCTTCGCCTCCCCATGTGACTCCACGCTGGAAGGTGACGCGTTCCCAGGAGGCCTCTTGGACTTTCATGACACTAAGATGTGGAAGCTGACAACAGACTGGGGCTTGGGCAGCAGTCAGAAGCAGCTGTTCTCTGCTCCACCCAGTATGAAAGGGAGAGTGAGGGAGCCATAAGCTGTGGGAGAGACAAGGCCCAGAGAACCCCTGAGCCCAGGACTGATGCCCCAGAGAACTTGTTGGCAGCTCTGGGTCTGTGCCAGGCTTCAGCAGACAAAGTTCACACCTTCTCTGTTTACCCCAGAGGAGAGAGCACCCCCACTCCCAAAACCCCCAATCCTGACTTCATCTCCGAGTACCAGACTGGGACACCCAAGGCCACAGGTGGAGTTAGCAAGGTAAAAATCCAGAGTTCTGGTCAGGGTACAGCCAGGAAGAAGGGAACTTGTGAGCTCTTGGGCAGGGCCCTGTATTGAAAGGGTTAATTGTAGTGTGTTTCATGTCTCACCACTGCCAACTGTGCCACCTGGTCTAGTGATTCAACTTAGCTTAGCTCTGAGCCTGTATCTCTTTTGAAAAATGGAGTTGTTGGGTATATTAAATGAGATGTTTCCTGCGAAGTGAGTTGTACAGTACCCGGCACAGAGTAAGCACTAAAAAGTTATTGTTATTGTTGTTGTTGTTGTTGTTGTTGTTGTTAATAACATTGTTTTTCTGATTTGGACTAAAGCAGGGAGTACAGTAGATTGTTCACCCCTCCAGTGAGTGTGGCAGAGTTAGACCCAACCCTCTGCAGGACATGATGCAGGGTGATGGATGGGCCTGAGGCCTGAGTCCTGTCCACTTCCCCCAGCCACACTCCCTGGGCAGGAGTAGTCAGCTTGTGATGAATCACAGGACCTGAGGCTGTCGGGGGGCCTCTCAGCTGGGGGTGGGGTGATGGTGGGGGTGTCCAAGAGGTCTTCTACTTGGACTTTGAACGTTTTCTCCAAATAAAGTCACATACACAATCACAAAAAGACATCCGCCCTGTGCTGGACTGTGCCACGTTGCATGACTATGAGATGAAAATCCACTGCACTGCACTGTTGGGTCGATGGGATTCCAATTATCTGCCGTTAGAATAGAACACATTGCGCTAACACTGATTTACCAAGTCTCCATTTTTTCGTATAGCAGAAGAGGCTTGATGTCTCTTGGGATGAAGACAGCTAAAAGGCTTCTGTTGTTTGCACCCCTTCTGCAGGGTCCCCACACCACCCATGGTCACCTCCAGTGTCAGGGAGAGCCTCCTCCCTGGAGCGGCCCACACTGTTTTGCAGTAGTTAGGGTTTCCGATTCTGGAGTTAGACTCCCTGGTTTTGCATCTGGACTCCCCACTTACTGTCTGTAACCTCGGGCAAGTCTTTTAACCTCTCAGCCTCAGTTGCCTCCTGGGCTATGAAGATTCCATGCGATAATCTGTGTGATGCTGGGAACAGTGTCTGGTGCGTCGTCAGTGCCCATCGAGCATTAGCCATGTGCTACCACTGAAAGACTGACTCCCTGTGGTACAGACCCATTGGCCTTAGTCCTGCTCCCAAATCAGGCACAGTCCAGCTTGGGTGAGCAAAAGTTTGGTGCTCAATGCCACCATCCCTTTCCCTGCTGCCCCCAGGCCAGAGGTGAGGAGGACAGTGAGTCACCTCAGCTGCAGTCTGACCTCCTGGACTTACAATCTGGGCAGCGGGTGACGCCAGCGTGTGACACGTTGAGTTTGCCCGTCTCCCTCACAAGGAAGTACATGCACTGGGAGTGTCTGTGCCCGTTTGAGCGTATCTGAGAGTGTCTGCAGGATGTGAACAGATTCCTATAAGTGTGCAGATATATTAGCCGTCTGTAGGCACAAAGCTAAGGCCTGGAGCGAAAGGACTGGTGCAGGCAGTGCATGTACCTGTAGCTGTGGGGAGGCTGTGCTGCCTGCCTCCTGATATTGGGTGGGTGGGATACCATTAATGATGCATGTATTTCCCACAGTCTGTGGGCATGTTTTGTATCAGTCTGTGAACAGATTAGTGCTGGCGGGCGGAGGGTGCGGTACGGGGAGGTCAGGAGAATGAGAGCTCCATGCCCAGTCTCAGAGGGGGCAAGTGCTGACAGAAAGAGCAGATTCTGCCTTTGCTGGGCCTCTGGTTCTCTTCGGGCCGGGCCCTATGAGTCAAGGGATGGCCACACTGGGAAGCACAAAGGGCCTGTGTAATGTTGGGTGAGTTGCGTCCCTCTTTGAGTTTCATCTCCTTGTTTGTACAACAGATAGACCTAAAGGTCAGTGAGGCAATCAGGCTGATAGTCTTGCATCACCTACAGCCCCCCTCTCGTCCCCCAACAAGCGTCAAACCAGGGGTTAGCCCAGAGATTGGAGTCAGGAGGGGACAGTTCAGGCCCAGTTGGAGACAGGCTCAGCCAGGGACAGGCAAGTCACATGGACACATGTCTCCCCACATGCTCCACACCGAACCTTGTACCAGGGCAGAATTACAGGGGGTTGTTCATGTTATGATAGGAAGGATCTGGCTAAAAACTAGGAGGAACTTCCAGCGTGGAGTGACATGGTGAATCGGGGCCTCTGGCTGGGAGGGCTGAATCAGAACTGCCCCCATCCAGCCTAGTGGCAGGGGCAAGGATCACAGAAATTCATGTACAAAGCCTCACTTGGATGCAAGCAGAAGCCAAGAGAGTCACCTCAACCCCAGAGGACCATTTATGGCCCCAGCTGGTCAAGCTTCCCCCTGTCCCTACTGGTTACTCCCTAGAATGGATCTGTGGACCAAGCGTAGAGCAGTCTCCTCAGTCTCTTGTTCCAGGGGAGCCGGGTAGGAGGGAGGGAGAGGAGAAAGGAAGGAGAGGCAGCTTAGTCTGGCCACTGAGAGGGCTCCTACCCTGCAGAGATCCAGGCTGGAGCTGCTAGGAGGGACACAGGCACTTGAAAGAGATGCGGTCCCAGGCCTCAGGGCATGCCATGATCCACCTGCATGGGCCCACACACCTGGTTTCTCTACCCAGCTCAGGAACACCCTACTGTGTTTCTCTGCTGGCCTCCCTGGACTCCATGGGCACACTGCCATGCAGGAGAAAGAGCACGGGCTCCTCTAGACCTCCACATACATGGAAAAGGAGTTGGAGGTATCAGGGTTAAAGGATCCAGCCATCTGATTCTAGTATGCCCAGCGGGGAGGAATTTGTCCACCAGCCCAGCCTGGACTCTGGATTCCCACTGTGGCCCTCACCTCTGAGGCTGAGGAACAGGCCAGAATAGAAAAGGAAAGTGGGCACAGTTGCCTTCTACCTTCCCCAATGCCCAAATCCTTCAGTGACCTTCTAATCACTTTCCTTCCCTTCCTACCCATCATGAAAATCCACGCTCAGAAAGAAATATAAAAAGGATTTTCTCTGATGTATGAGTGGCTGATAAGTCTCCAAGCTGTTTAGTACCAGAGCAGGTGTTTGAAGACCTGGATTCTTGTTTTGTCTCTACCACCGATGGACCGTGTGCACTTGGGTACATCTTTACCCCTTAAGCCTTAGGTTTCTTATCTATAAAGTAGAGTTAATGTCTACTTCATAGGAATCTGAATAATTGAATTTTAACAGAAAACAAGGTCTAAGCCAAAGCAATGAATCTCTATTAGAGGAATTTCAAGACTCAGCCATGGATAAAGAATTCTGAGGGTAGGGCCAGGCCATTTTCTCAGGCCTCTGAGTTCACACTGCGGGGTTAGTTACTTCTTCCTGAAAGGGTGGCTGACTGCCAAAATCTCAATTTCTACGTTGGAAGCTCCCTCTACCTGTTGACTCTACTGTCAGGGGAAGGGCAAGGTATTTGAGAGGAAGAGAGAGAGGTTCAGCGAGCCCTCTTCGTGGACCACTAGCTTTCTATATATCTCCTGTACTTTTCACCATAGCTCTGGCATATCAGTATTCTATCTTTATTTTATTGAGGAGAAAATTGAGGCTCTGAGGTGTTAAATCTCTGGCCCTGGGTCATATGAGTAAATGCCAAAGGCATCATTTAAGCCTTGGATTTCTTGGCTCTGATGTCTTAGCACCCAGAAGACAAAGTCCCTTGAACTTGCCATCCAGGCCATGGCTCCCAGTGTGGGTCCAGTGGATATCTTCTCCCGAGAAGGGCCTGAGGTCTCCCTGAACAGCCAATGGCCCCTGCAGAGCTCCTCTGTGCCCTCTTCCCACCAGATTGGCCTCTCCACAGCCGTGGTTCCTTCCAGTTGCCCACCCAGCCAGGGAGGCTATGAGGGCTGCTATTTTCAAGCTGAAGAAACTGCTGCCCGCGGTGAGAGGTACTCAGCGCTGTGAATTGATCACAGCTGCCAGTTTGGGGAAGGCCCCAGCCACTAGCCCAGCTCCCACTCTAGGGAATGTTATCAGTGGGTCCAGAGGGCAAGGTGAAGAGAGGGGAGGAGGGACAGGACAAAGGCCTTGGGCTCAGAGTGGCCTTGGCCTGTTCTCCCACCACCCTCTCACCTGGGGCAGCTCAGGGAGGCCTCTGGGTAAGCAGCACCATATTGAAGCCAGAGATGGAGAAGCTGAGGAGGGTGACTGTGAACTCAACTGTGTCACTCTCCCCACACAAGCCTCTGCCTTTTGTGACTTCACTCTAGACGCCCCAATCCCAATGCCCTGAGTTGCTCCCAAGTCTAAAGAAGCCCATTATCCTTTCAACCCTACTCCCACCCCAGTCCAGGCTGTTTTCAGGACTTGGGGGTGGGGGGAGGAGGGATCAATGTGAAGGGCTAACGTGGGACCAGAGGCCTCTGGTTTGTCCCCTAAGCCCCTCTCCTATGTCACCAGCTTCTTCCCAAGGAGCCAGGCTGCTCAGAAGGAACAGGGTCTCCCCAGGCTCCACATATCCCCAGTTCCTGAGCCTTCTGGGCTACGGTTATGGTAGGAAGTGGCATGGGCACTCACAGCCTTCCAGAGATTTCCCAACTCTCCCAGCAGGCCTGGCTGCATCTGGCCACCCTGCCTCAGGCCCTATTCTAAACTGATCGGCAGGTGACCTTTGCCCGACTTGCATGCCGCTCTGGGGATAATATAAAACAGGTCAGAACCCTCTTGTCTGCCTACTCAGTTCCTTCCAAGAAGCAGCTGCTCCAGGTAATGCCCCTGCGCAGGGGGAGGTGGGGGACAGGAGAGCAGGATAGAGAGGGCCTGAGGAGGGTCTCTGCTGGCCCAGCCAGCAAAGCCTGGAGAGGAGTTGGCTAGAGCCAAGGAAGACTTAGGGCTTGATGAGTAACCCTGACCCCCGATTGCACACGGGGGAAACTGTGTCCCGTGGAGAGGAGGTCAACCACCCACAGCTACGTGGAGTGTGGTTGCAGACCTGGGACTGAAACTGGCTCCAATTCTGTTCGCTTTCCCCCCGTTCTGCATGTTTAGGACTGGAAGAAACCTTTAGACACCCCAATCCTATCCCAGACCAAAAAAAAAAAAAAAAATGCCTGGAGAGGGGCAGAAATTCACCCAAAGTCATGCAGCATGTTAGTGGCAGAAACCAGACCAGAACCCAAGTGTCCTGATTCCTAGTCTGGTGGGTTTTCTTCTCTATTCATCCCACTCCTCTCACTCCGTCCAGATCCCCCTGAGCCTCCATCTGAAAGCCCTTCACCCCTGTGCCAGCGTGGGTACAGTCCTCTCGGCCTGGCTTGACGACTCAGGTTCCACCTTAGGGGCCATACCACTTCCCTGGGGAGGGCCTAAAGGTGGGAGGATTTGGGGCACCACTCACAGGACGCTTCCCTGCAGGAACAAAGGTGCCATGCAGCCCCGGGTCCTCCTTGTTGCTGCCCTCCTGGTGCTCCTGGCCTCTGCCCGTAAGCAGCTCGCGGAGACTGGGCTGGGGGAACCTTGGGAGGTGGCTTGGTGATCCTGGACACTGACGGAGGCTGAGCAGGAGCCACGGGCTTCCCAGAGGCTGATCCACCCCACTCAGCCCTGCTGTCTTCTCAGGAGCCTTGGAGCCCGAGGATGCCTCCCTTCTGGGCTTCATGCAGGACTACGTGCAGCAAGCCAGCAAGACAGCCCAGGCCGCGCTGACCAGCATACAGGAGTCTCAGGTGGCCCAGCAGGCCAGGTACACTACTCTCACTTCCCCATCCCGGGCTCCAGCTCCCTCAGCTCCTACCTGCCCCAGACTTGGTGACCGCCCCGGTAGTGGGGCTGTGGCTCTCCTGTACCCAGCCAGGACCTGTGCCTCTCTGAGCCTCCATGTTCTGGTCTACAAAACAAGGGTCCCTCCCAGGGCTTTTTCAGGCTGCCTTGGAGAGATGCCAGAGGTATCTATTTCCTCCTGACCTCTTCTCCCTTCGTCGTCCCTCCCTTTTCCCTCCGGTGCCCTGCGTGGCTCTAAGGAAGGCCACTTTAGCCCTTACTCCCATCTTCCTTTACTAGTAATCTGGCTAGAGGTTTGGCTGGGAGTCTCCATGGTGTTTGTGTGTGTGTGTTTCTGCCTCGTTCTAAGCCCTGGGCTCCACGTGAGCAGGAGTCTGTCCTTCCTCTACCACCCTGCCCCTGCCCACTAGTCCTCTCGCCACCTCCACTCCACTGGCACTGGCCGGCATTTACGTAGCAGGGGCATTCACAAACATTCTTAGTCCTCAGAACTAGCTATGGGGTAGCTAGTTCTGGGAAAATCAAGACTCAGAGAGGTTAAGTGACCTGCCGCGATCACACAGCTAATCAATCTTCTGATGATTTTCCAAATGAGAGACTGCTTCCCTCTGCTCCAACCCACTCAAGAGCCACCAAGTTGTGAAACTCTAGTGGGCATCATTTGCCTAGAATAGAATGACAGCCCTGCCCAGTCAGTCCTCTCCAGCTTGCCTCAAACCAGTGGGGACACAAACGTCTGCCCCAATCTGAAGAAACAAGGGCTAGACTTGAGCTAAGGCCCCATCACCACCTTCTGCCTCTCTTCTGCCTGGATGGAGCTATAGGGGACCCTGCCTGAGGTCTCAGGGGTGTTGCTGGGTGAGGTTGAGAGGGTGGGCGAGAGGCAGTGTGGATATGGTCGGGGGCCCCCGTGGTGGCTGCTGCTCACAGACGAGCTCTCACCCCCACCTCTGTTGCTCTCCCTTATTGATTTAACCCCTAGGGGCTGGATGACCGATGGCTTCAGCTCCCTGAAAGACTACTGGAGCACGCTTAAGGACAAGTTCTCCGAGTTCTGGGATTCGACCCCTGAACCCACACCAGTTTTACCCTCTTTGGTCGCCTGAGACTTCGACTGTCCAGGTCTGCCTGCCTATTCATCCTGCTGGCTCCTTGGGTCCTGCAGCCTTCAGAGCTGCCCCCGAAGTTCGCTTGAAAGAGACAGCATTCTCAGTGCCTTCCCACTCCAACCCCCAGACCTGGCCCCCCCGCTCCCAGGCATGCTGTCCTCCCAATAAAGCTGGACGAGAAGCAGCGTGCTGTGAGTGGGACATCCCATGGGTGCCATGTGTGTTTGGACGTGGGCATGTTTGGGCTGTTCTGTGGGCGTGCGCTGGACTGACTCCCACTCGGGCAGGCCTGGGGCCAGTGCCTTACCCACTTCTTAGTGCCTGGGTGGTGTCTGAGCCTGAATTTCTTCATCTAAAAGGCAGGAATAACCCTACCACGTACCCTGCCTGCCTTGACAGGTTTACGTGGAGGAGCAAACAGGATGATAGGTTTGACACTATTTTGATAAACTGTCAAACGCTGTACAACATGATGTGAGAATGTATTCTGTGCCAGGCACTGTGCCTGGCATTTTTATGTCATCATGAGAGATGTGATTATATGTGTTCATCAAAATTATGCGGCTGACTTGAACTACCTGGGTCATCTGGTCATCTCAACCACACTCAAGGGAAGGAGGCCTCTGGCATAGTGGTTGGAATAAGATACAACTAGGCTCTGGTTTTGGCTCCATCACGTTATAGCAACCTGTTTCTTATCTGTAAAGTGGGCACAATAATACCCCCTTCATTATAGGTTTGTTGAATGAATGAATGAAATGAGAGTGTAGCACCTGGTACATCAAAGGTACCTGGGAAATTGTTGTCATCATCGCTATAGGCTGAGCTGACTGTCCCCTTGGGACCAGGATTGAAGTGGGGAGCCAGTGTCCTGGGAACTAAGAAGGAATGCAAGGTTACCCACAGAGGCTGCTTCGCTCATGTCCCCACTACCCAACAGATGATCACATCAGAGAATTCCAGGCTCAGAAAAGTGAAAGCACCTACCCAATGTCACGGAGTCAGCAAACGGCAGAGCCGGACCTCTGTCTTTATTTTGCTCAGCTGACACAGAAATAAAGCTTAGTTACTCTTGTGCCAGGTGTCGGAGAGCTACCTGACGGAGCTTGGTGGTGTTCTCACATCCAGCCCCACTCAGAGATGTCTGCTCTCTCTTTGGAAATCCACTTGGGCTTCTCTTCTGGCCCAATTGTCAAAGGACCCCAGCACCCACACCTGTGAAATGTTCTCACCTAAATCTGGGCTTAATACCTGTTGTTGTAGCTCAGGATGGTTAGCAGCTAAAAAGCCTGCTTCTTTATCCAAGAGTTGTTAAGAAACACTAGAGATGGAGGAGGTGTGATTATCAGTGGCCTGCACCAAGGGACAAAAGCTCCTGAAGGGACAGGGTAGGGAAGGTTCCGTGAAGGCACTGCCCACATCTTTGAAGATCTGTGAAGCCACGTGCACAGGAGGCTATAAGTACCTGAGTGTGAAGAAGGACTGGCTATGAACAGGGATGTACACAAGAATTTGCGTGCATACGTGCATACCCCAACAAACTTGAGAGCCTGGCCACACACTTGTTTTGTTTTGTTTCGTTTTAAATAACCCTGAATGCCCGGGGAAAAATGGGTCTGAAAAGGGCAACCTAGCCCATCCTGCTCTTCAACTTTGGCAAATGATTTCCCATCTCCAAGCTTCAGCTTATTCATCCGTACCATGGTTTTAACGGCTGTCTACCCAGAATTTTGGGAAGGACGCAGTGAAATGATGGATGTTGAAAGCATCTTGAAAATAGAATGTGCTACTTCCCTGTGAGAGGTAGTGATTATTTTTTCTGACTCAGGCTAGCGCTCACAGAAAGAAGGGGGGGCAGGGCTTGGAGCTCCATGGGTGGGCTGGCTGGCTTGCACAGCTGTGCCTAAGGACACAGAGGCTGTTTCTGCGTAGGGTAGGAGTGTGAGTGGCAGGCTGCCCGTGTGAAAAAATAAAAAGGAAGTGTTTGTTTAAGCATTATTGAATTAATAAGGGAGGAAGGAGCAAGAGCCACGGTCTTCATTTGAATCTGCCCAAATCCTTCAAGTTCCACTGGTTCCTTGAGGGCCACCCCTGCCATCCCAGAGGCAGAGAGCTGGGAGAAGCTCCTGCCTTCTGTCTATGGGAACACCTCTGGGGACCCACTTCTCCCAGCAAAGCCAACCGTGCCTCCGGACTCTCCTCAGACAGGGCTGCAGCATTTATTGTTTAAGGCTCTTTCAGGACACTTAGCATTGGATTATCTGTCGCTTTGCCTGGAACTCTATTATTCCTTCCTGTTACCCCTTTGGAAAGAGTCATACTACCTCACTCCTAAGCAGCCAGATCCTAGCAGCTCCTCCAACATTGACTAAGACCCTGAGAGGCCCATGTTCAGAGTTGAGCTCAGACTGGAAAATAAACAGGGCCCTTGCCCAGGCTTCCCCAGATGTTTCCTCCAAGGGCTCTGAGTCCATACCCATTTTTCCGAGAATTTTTTTTTTTTTTTGAGAACTTTTTAGTGCTTAAAAATCATAATTGAAGCTTCAAAAAACATACAACCCAATACATATGTCCCGCTTTGGAAACTTTTATTCCAAGAAACCGAATGATGCAAAGGGGAGTCCCAGCGGGCGACGGGTGGCTCACTGGGTGGTCAGCTTCTTGGTGGCCTCATCGATGGCGGTCAGGACGCTGACCTTGAAGCTCTCCCACACAGGCAGCAGGCCCTGGCGGAGGTCCTCCAGGGCTGGCTTAGCCTTCTCTCCGAGCGCTCGCAGCTGCTCGCTGGCTTTGCTCTGGTACTCAGATAGGACGCTGCCGCTGTCCTTGAGCATCTGCAGCCGGCTGGCCAGGCGCTGGCGCAGCTCTTCGCTGTAGGGGTTCAGCTGCTGGCGTAGCGCGTCCACGTGAGTGCGCGCGCGGTCGCGGAACTCCTCGCCCAGCGGGCTCAGCTTCTCCTGCAGCTCCTGGAGCTTCTGGCTCGCGCCCTCGTGGAGCTCCTTGCCCAGCGGCTCCACCTTCTGGCGGTAGAGATCCACCTCCTCCTGCCACTTCTGTCGAAACTCGTCTAGGTAGGGCTTCACCTTCTCCTTCATCGCCTCCAGATCCTTGTCCATCCCCTGCCTCAGCACCTCTGTCTCCTTTTCCAGGTTATCCCAGAACTCCTGGCTAACCGGGCCCAGCTGTTCACGAAGCTTGGTGACCGTGGTGCTCAAGGTGTCCCAGTTTTCCAGGAGTTTCATGCTAGAGGTGGGGAGAGAAAGGGCCTCAGAGGGGACCTCCCAAGCACCCTGGACACCCCGGAGCTGCAGACCCAGCGCCGCAGCTTACCTGTGGTGAGACCTGGACAACACCTGCCCCTGAACATGCAGTAGCTGTGGGTCAGACCAGGGCCTGGCCTCTTCCACACACTGTGGCACCTAATGCACCCCCCACCCCGCCCTCCACCACATCCCATTGTACAGGTGGACTGAAGAGCTAGTGAGAGACAGCTGGGTTTGGTATCCAGTCTCATCTGTCCCCAAAGCTGGGCCGTTTAAGGACCTCATCTCTATGCTTCCAGACTATTCTCTGCCCTGAAGACAGGCATCCCTGTGGCTGGAGGGCAGCAGAGAAAGGAGTTAAGAATGGCAAGGGTCTCGTTGCACTCGTAAGCAGAACGTGGAGCTGTGATTACTCACTGGGCAGTGCTGGTCTGTTGCTTGCTACCCGTCCCAGCCTTCTATACGGCCCATCAAATAGCAAGTGGGGATTCGATCGATCTGGCTACATCTTCCTACAGGCCATACTGTCCTTTAGACCAGCAGTCCCTGCCCCGGCCCCCGGCCCCAGACCCCAGACCCCAGACACCCCAGACTGGGTCCGGGCTGGGTCCTTACTTTAGCTGTTTTCCCAAGGCGGAGGCTTCAAACTGGGCCACATAGTCTCTGCCGCTGTCTTTCAGTGAGTCCACATACACGGTGGCTAAATCCTTCACTCGATCCCACTGTGTCTGAGGTTCATCTCGCTGCCAGAAATGCCCTGCCTGGCTCCCTAGGGGTGAGAAGGGAGACTCAGATCAGGCCAGCTCTGGGCAAGATTGGAGCTGAAAGGCCAGGCTTGAAGGCAGGAGAGGGGGCAGGGGCTAGTGAGAGATCCTGCTCCTTGTGCCCAGGCAGGTAGACTGCAGGGGTTTAGGGAGAAGGACCTCCCGATGGTTGGCTTCCTAGGTTGGGGGACACCTACCCGTGAGGAAGAGCACGGCCAAGGTCAGTACCACAGCTTTCATCTTGGTGACCTGGAGGAGAAGAGGGGCCTGGCTGAGTGGGTGGGCCTCTGGCATGGAGGAACTCTGTATTCCCCCACTCATTCCAGGCAGGAGAGGAGGAAGAAGGTCTTGGAGTGAGAGATGGCCTCAGGTACCCAGAGCTCCAGCATGAGGCAGAGTCTGGAGCCACTATCCCAGAGTCTGAGATTCAAATGCTAGAGCTTGGGAAGTCAGAGGAGCTTGGGGCAGGAAGCAGCACTTACCTGGAGTGAGCACTTTCAGCGGTGGCTGAGCAGTAGCTCTCCCTGGGCCTATTTATGTCTCCAGCAGGGGCTGGGCTGGGAAGGTGATAAGTCCAGCCCAGGCTTTGCCACTGCTCACTGGTCCCGGCTGAGATGTGGAACCTAGAGTTCAAGGATCAGCTCTGTCCCTGGGGCCGGGCAAATAGAGTGGGCAAACAGGAAGCTGCGGGGGCTGCAGGGCCAGGGATCAAGAGTTCAAGAATGGGTGAGACAGGGTGGTTGCAGACTTGCAGGTCCCCAGGGTGGGGGGTCAGCTGAACCCATCCCTTTCTCCCTGGTGGGAAGTGTGTTCCAAGCCATTGTCCATTGTGCTTCCCAGCTGGGGAGAGGAGGGAAGGAAGAAAAATCCACAAACTGGCCAGGCAAGGCAGGCACTCCTTAGGAGATGCTCCCCTCACATTCCAGGGAGATGATTTTACATCTCCCCCTCCCTCCCCCTTTCTCCCGCCCCCACAAGGGCAAGACAGCTCTCCCACCAGCACTCTGTTGAATCTCTAATCCCAACAGATTCACCACATCTCCTTCCAGACCCCTGCAGAACTCTGAAACCCTTAACCAAAGGGAACCTGTGGTGCTAGGGAGCTGCCTGGGGAGAGTGGAGAGTGTTCAGTGGCTCCCAGACTTTGAGATTTCAGAGACCTCTAATATTTCCAAATTCTAGAGACCAACACAGAGTTGCCAACTTTTTTTTGGCTAACACCAAAATAGGACTTAATCTCAGAATAAAGGACAGTCACTTAAAATCGAATACATATATCTTTGTATGGTTCATATTTGATCACACATGGGTGAGCCCTGAGGGATCACTGATGTGGGAAAAATGCATTTGGTCCAGAGGTAGCAGGAGAACTACCTTCTCATTTTATTTTGCCTCCAACTCGCAAAATCCTGGATGAGGATGGTGAGCCAGTTATGTAATCTCTCTGAGCCTTGGTTTTCTATCAGTGAAGTGGAGACAAGAATGGCTAGGTTTGTTGGAGGCCCCCATGAGATCCTGTAAATGTAAAGTGCTGTGTGTTTGTTGGTATTTGCAGCACCATTTTGTAAGGTTTCTCCTGAAAGGTCCAGGACCTCCAACACCAGGTCACTGACAGGACCTGAGTCATAGAACTTCTTTATGTCCAAGCTGGAGGAACTTTGAGATCAACTACTCCAGCCTCCTCCCACCCTGTCTTACAGATGAGGAAACTGGAGACAGCGAAAGGAACTTGCCCAGTGTCTTTGATCTTCCAGGGCATTGGAAGAAGGACTGAACTTACAACCTAGGTCTCTGGACTTGGGACCCCAGGCAGAAATGTGCCGTGCACCACCTGCCCAAGAAATTCCCTCATGAGCTTGGTGCCACTATCTGCCAGATTCTGGAATGGTGGGGCTCCAGGCTTCTCCCATTGTAGCCAGTCTCATGCCTTTCACCTCAGTGAAGAAAGGTTTAGAGCCAGACAACCTTAGGTTTGAATCCCAGCTCTGCCACTTATTATCTGTGTGTCCCTGGGCAAGTTACAGAACCTCCCCACAAATCAGTTTCTTATCTGTTAAATGAAGATAATTGTAGAATATGCCAACTCCTAGAAGTACATGAGGGTTATATGTCTGGCAGGCAGAATAATGGTCCGCCAAAGATGTCCATGTCCTGCTCCTTGGAACCTGTAAACTTACATGGCAAAAGGGACTTTGCAGATGTGATTATAAGGACCTTGAGATGGGGTAGTTATTCTGGGTTATTGGGGTGAGCCCATTGTCATCACAAACATCCTTAAATATACAAAAAGGAGGCAAGAGAGGCAGTCAGAGAAGATGAGAGGTTGGAAGCAGAGGTCAGAGTGATGTGATTGCTGGAAGGAGGCCATGAGCCAAGGAATGTGGGCAGCCTCTGAAGCTGGATGAAGCGAAGAAACAGATGACCCCCTAGAGCCTCCAGAAGAAACACAGTTCTGCTGACACCCTGATTTTAGCCTCATGTGACCCATTTTGGACTTTTGACCTGCAGAACTGTATTGTAAGATAATATATTTGTATTGTTTTAAGCATTAAATTCGAACAAGTATGGCAAAACTGAAAGGTACCTGGCACTTAGTACACAGTAACTATTCTGTGTCCCAGAATCCCAGTCTCTGGCATTTTACCCCCTCACTCCCACTGATCACACCTGCATGGTCATACCTGAGCTAAGACCTTGGCTTCAGGCAGCAGAAGTAGGGGAAGGCAGAGAATCCTTCCTCTGTGTGGCCCTGACTTGCAGACGCTGAGATGTGAGATCTCTGTTCAGGAATTCTCACCTTCCTGGCTCTGGCCTTTGAAGGCACTGGGCTGGGGAGTGCTGTTTGACAGCATCTTACCAAGCAGGAAGGTTCCTTTTTAAATAAACTTATTCACTAGTATGTCTACTCCATTTCACTAAGTTATTTGGATTAAACTAGCCCAAGCCCCTCACTACTAATATTGTGGAGAGGAAGGAATCTTTCTGGACAGAAGCCTAAGGGAAACACCACCACCAACAACAAACTAGGTGCATCTCAGAATCAGACCTGTCATCGTTAGAGGATCAAAGTGCCCATGGATTAGATTAGCTGCTTAGTGGGTGCAGGGCCCACCAATATAAGTCCTTTGTCCTATAACCCTCTTCTGATCTTGGGAGTCTCCAGAATAACTGTTTCTGAAGTAGGCCACCAAGTGGCTGGCCCTGGGTCCCCTGACACATGTGGGAGTGCTACTAGCTGACTACAGGAGTGGATTTTGCTCATTTCACAATTTATGTCCCAATGTCATACTGGTCAGTCTGTACTGGGAGGACTTCGTCCCGTTAGGCCTGGCACATAACAGACACTCAACAAATATTTGTTCAATGAGTGACACTGGCATACTAAAGGGAGGGTCACCAGAGTGGTAAAGGGACCCCTGAAAGAATGGGCCTTGGGAGGAGACAAAAAACTCTTGAGCTCAGCTCTGTATCATAGACTCTACTCAGAACATTTAATCTGAGAGCATGTGGTGGATCAGAATGGAGTTCAGGAGGTTTGGATTGAGTAGGGAGAGAGGAGCCCCCGCTGTCATTATGTCCTTTTTGGCAATTTTGTTACAGCTTTTGGTGATGAGAGCCCCAATTTAGACCCCAGGGCAGGGTATTGTAACCAACAAAATGCAAGATTCTCTCCTGCCCTTCTACTTAGGAGATAGGTGATGACAGAGCTTATCTGTGACCAGCATGAGTGGAGGTTTGGCTCCTTGGGAGGCACACCAGCCTTCAGAATTCTTGACCTTTGCAGTCGGAGTGGGGTGGGGGCTCCTACAAAGTCAGAAAGGTCAGCAAGGATCTGTCAGCATGGCTTCTGTTTTTCTAGAGCTCAGATCTCTGGGTCTACATCCAAGAGGCAATGCCAATTCCTCTGTGTTCATCCCAAAAGCCCCCTGGCCGACTTTAGGAGGGAGTGGCCTCTATTCCAAAAAGTTGTGACAAGTTGCTGGAAGGCATCTGGGTAAATCACTGATTGGTTTCAGAGACACCCGGCCTTCCATGGGAGTGTTTATAAACTCAGATGATTTTTGGAAGACCCTGCTTGAGAAGGCTCTTTTCTGTTCTCAACAGGCCCACCGTGACTTTCTCGTCTACCAAGGACTCGAAAGCTTTTTTAAGTTCCCTTTCAATCTTCTTTCTAGAGAATCAGTTATTTCCAGCTTCAGTAATCTTTATTCATAGAAGACCTTCAATCAGCTCTCTCTTAGCCATGCCTGGGGTCTTGCTGGAAATTCTACCCTGCCCTTGGTAGTTCAGTTGTGGAAAAGGGAAAATGATAGGAAAAGTCCCCTTTCTATCCTAACAGTGGGCTGACTGGGGTCACTTCATAAAGGCCCCAGGTCTTTGAGGACCTTCTACTCCTTCAAAAATACCCTCTCAAGGAATGTTTTCCACCTGACTCAGCAAACTCAAGTGCTCCCTCCTGAGGGGGCAGAGTCCAAGCTGGGTGTGTGGGGCCAAGTATGGAGATGAGTTCAGGCTTCTAGAGAATGCTAGTTTTACAAGGTGGAGTGAGATAATGCACTGCTCGTAGCTCCACCCTGTGCTTGGTAGACTTCTTTAGCCTCCACCCGTGTGGATGCTTCTCCCAACTAGACTCTGAACCACAAGGCAAATAATACAGCAACAGAAGATGGTAATCGGGTTTTTATTTTCACAATCCCCTACTGTCCAATTAAGTTACTAAGCTGTAAGTGCCCACAAAAAAGGGACTAAAGGTCTTACTGCAACTTGGGTCCGGAGATTTTTTTTTAATCCTTTTTTAGTTCAACATAAACGAGAAAGCAAAAAATACTTCTGACATTTTCAAAGGACAGAAATAGGAAAGTATATTCATATACATTCAACATATACTGAGCATATTGGTTACTACAATACAAAGCGATGATTTTTTAAAAGTGTAGTTCGCAAGATGGCACGGTTAACAGGCTCACTGGCTTCCCTCTCGGTGGTCACTGGAGGGTGGCAGCTGCTGTCCCGTCAATTCAGTCCCATGTAAACAGGACAGGCTGGGGGGTGGGGGGCCAGTATGGGGCACTGGACTCGGACCCCAAAGAAGTCAAACTGTTCAGGCTTTCTTGGTAGCCTCCTTCTGGTGAGTAGTCGGTGGCCCCACCAAGTGGAGGGGAGACTGGAAACCATGAAAACCTGGGAAATATTCCAAGAAAGGTTCTTGCACTGCAGAAACCCATCGAGGGATATCGGGTCCAAGAGCTGAGCTGCCAATATCAGTGAGAAGGACAAGCTGCATGGGGATCCTGTCAGCAACATCAGGATGGCCATGCTGGGCACCCGCTTTCTTCTGTGCAAATTCAGGATGAAAGACTGGGAGGGGACTGGAGACCTTTAACTCTCCTTTCCCAGAAAAAAGGATCAAGAGTCAGAATATTTAACATCTCTTTCTTGTTTTGAAGATTAAAGGAGATAACCTAGATCCTTCGTCAGCCCCCAGCCTGCAGAGAAGACTTTGGTTTCTAACAGTGAAGAAAAAATAATGACACAAACAATAGCTATTGCATATGCACTGCTTCAACTAGGGAAAGGAGACCACTACGTCTGTCACCGGCACAAGTAAGAACTGTTCACAATTACAATTGTAAATAAAATACTTTGAACAAAAGGTGCAAGTCACAATTCAAATAGAACAGAATCTGGTTAAACATTTCTCTTTTAAACAAAAATTACTTTTGTTTAATTAATTAATTAATAATAATAATAATAATATCAACATTTACCAAAAACAAGTCTTACATGATCAAGAATTAAAATAGGGAAGAGGAAAAGGGTAAGAGAGAGGCAGGGCCCAAGACAGCCTCCTAGTCTTCTTGCCTGTGACAAAGAGGCTGAAAGGGAAAAGTGTGTGTTTGTGTGTGTATATGTGTGTGTGTGTGTGTGTGTGTGTATACATATGTGCATATATATATACATATATACACACACACACACATAACACATATATAGAATATGGAGAAAAAAATCCTTTTTATAGCATAATATAAATGAGAATGTAGTTGACACAAAAGCATAGTGTACTACTGTTGGGTGTTCATGAGTAGAACCAGCAGGATGGTAAAGGACTCTGACTTTCCAGGTTACCGGAGGGGAACTGAGTTACACAGCAAAGAAAAGGCTCACACTGAGATATTCTAACCAGCACCCCATCAACTTCAGGTCACTCCCAGCCTCCACACTAACATTTTGATATGATCTTGGCTGGACCAAATTATGTTTTTCAGTAGATGCCAGTAGTAAAGACCTCCCCAAGTTCTAGGCTTGGTGTTTCTCCTTTGGCTCTCCAAGTGCCAGAGGCCACCATCCTTTCCTTTCTGTTTTCCCAGCCACTAAGATTCCAGAGGATGTTATCCTTTAGTTTTTGCTCCTGTGGAAGAGCAATGCAGAGGACTGGAAGGTGCTCTGTGGATGGAGGCTAGGCAGGGGAGTGGCTCTGGGTCTCCTGACCTCCCCGTATTCTAACTGCTTTGCTTTTCTGTCTCAAAAAAGGAAAGGAAGGAAGGGAGGGAGGAAGGAAGGAAAGGAAAAGAAAAGAAAGGAAAGGAAGAAAGAGAAAAAAGAAAGAGAAGCAAAGTAAAAAAAAAAAAAAAAAAAAAAATTAAAAGCTCCAAACCCAAATCCAAACCCAACCAAACCAAACCACCAACTGCAATACACCAAATACACTTTCACAAAAGGTGGCAAACGTGGATTTCCTGTTTATTTCCTTGGTGATTTGGTCATACAAGCAAACGTGGCAACACCCCCTCAGAACCCAAAAGAACAGCACATTGATGAACCAAATGTGATGAAAGGAGCCTCGACATTCTGGGTGGAGAGAGACACAATAGCAATTTGGCGCAATGCTGCTAGATACTGTTGGTTTAAAGTCAACCTTTTCATTTCCGAGCTATATGCAAACCTGCAACAGAGCAGACAGCGAAGAATTAGTATGAAAAGAGAAAGACTCAATCATTCGATTGGAAACTTTTTCAAAAAAAGCCCTGATTTTTTTCTTTTTGTAATGCAAGTACCTAACTTAAACTTTGATTGTTGAGGCATCCATTTCAAAGAGGCATCTACTTCAAAGACTATCTTGAATAAACACATTGGCAGCCAAACGACTAGATAAGGAGCAGGTCCCCTCCCCCAACTGAGACTCCTTTGTTTTAGAGATCTTGGTTGATTTCACTAACTGACCATTTGGGCTACTTATTTGTTTTCTCTTCCCGTGCTTGAAATTCCTGCCATTCTATGTTTTAAATTCACAAATAGTGAGGCCAGGAAACCCCATGCCTCCACCCTTGACCCCAATAAAAGCAGAACTTCAGGCCTGTGCTTAAGCTTAGTCTTTCTCTCTCTGCCTGAGATCTTGCTGTGTGACCCCAGGCGTGCTCTTTCCAGTTCTTGCGAATAATAAACCTGCATCTTTTCATTTTCCCGATGGTTACTGCTGAAGGGTGCCTTACAATTGTAGTAAGAACCACAAAGACTGGTCCAGCCACAGCATTGGTTATTAATAGGCTAAGACCAGTGAAAAACAGACTGGTTCACTTTACCTCGGGTATTTTAAAAAGTCTGCCATATTGAGACTCTAATTCGGATTTGCCAGACAGATGAACTTTCATCAAGTCTTTTCTGTCAGAGTTTTCAAAGAACCAATACTACCTACTATATTCGTTTAGGCATTACTCCAGCCAAACTGGCCAATTTTCTGGTTTTCTACCACTGGCCTCTCATCACCTACCTATTTCTCCTGTCTAGAATATACTGCTCCTTGCAGCACAACCTTAAAACATATGGCTGGATGTGTTTTCTTCCTAGGCTTTATCCTTCAGGACTGAGTTCAAGGACTGCCTCTGATTCTTATTATCCTGACCCCAGAGGTGCCCTGATCTTCCGAGCCTGTAGTGCACTTACCGTCTCTGTGAAGGCTGTTACAGCACCTATAAGACATGTGTCTTATCCCCCATAATTAAACCAAGTGACTATGGCCAGCAATTTCTTCTGTATGCTCCGACCCATACCCCAAAACAACTAACACAATGCTTAATGACAGAGCAGGGAGATGGGAAGATCATGAGGGAAACAGTGGTGTTGTGGAGTTCACAGGAAACGACTCCCCTGATGGGATCGGGGTCCTAGCACTGGGCCAAAGGGCTGGGGAGGCCCCGGCCCGGATAACACTTACTCTCAGCTCCTGTTACACGCCTGCCTGTTCCATGCTGAAGGTGACCTCAGGATGCTTGTAGCTGAGCAGTATGTCTGTCATACACGTTGATGGGTAGCAAGAGGAGTTCAAATGCTGGCCACCATCAGTCAGGTCTGGGTGCTCATGACCTCCTAGGCTCTCCCTGCATTCTGCAAGACCAGAAAGAACATATGAGACTTGCAGGGAGCTGGGGTGGTAGGTGGGCAAGAGCGAGAGAGGAGGGAGAGATGTCTGAGCACCCACAGCCTGACTCCCAGCCCTAAATTCTAGCTCATTAGCAGGCCCTCAGGGTGTTTAGTGACTGGGCGCTGGAGACCAGGATTCTTCCTGTGGTCTCTTGAGTGTTCGTTTTTCCCCTTTCCTTTACTGTCTCCCACTGTCAAGCCCTACCAACAACTATAGTGTGGGAGAAGACAGAAAACCCTGTTCCTCCGGACAGACTTCCCTCTTTAATGGAGAAGACAATTTTGCTGCTAGTTTGCTGATTACTGGGCACTCTCTGTGATCTAGGCATTGTGCTAAGTACTTTAAACTCACTAAGCCAACTGATGCTCACAACACTATCTAGATTATAGGCTCTATTGCTTCTGCAACTTTACACAGGAGGACACTGGAGTTCAGAAAGGCTAAGTGCCTTGCCCATGCAGCCTGAAAAGGGCAGAAGCAGGATTCACTGCAGACCTGTCTATTCCAAGGCCTGTGCTTTGTATCTATTATGATACTCTCCCTTTACTGGTTCTAAGGAAAGGCAGACATATTCCTATGGACACAGTGCCCTTAATAGTTATTAAAGGAGTATCATAACAAAGCATACAAAAAGAAATGTAATACCCTTGCATTCAACCAGAAGATGTATTCCTTTATGCACTCATGCTGGGTGGAAAAGAAGTAGGGAAGAGTTTTGTGTCCAGAACCCGTTGGTGATGCTGCGACATCCCATGAACTCTTTATACAGAAAAGAGGAGCAGTGAAGATGGAAGTGGGGGCTCCAGGAACTTTTCTGGGGTGCCCCATGTGTAAGGCCCCTTACCCTCATTTTCCCCATCCTGAAACTGTTGGCTCCCCATGAGTGAGGACTGACTGAGAACTGCATCTGACATCCGAGCAGAACTAAGTGCTTTCCCAGCCACGAGACTCATTCCTGGCAAATTATCTAGCTGCACCTGCAGGAAACAATTAGGAAAAGAAGTAAGGATACCACAGAACGTGCCACTCACAGGTGACCCGCACAGACAGCTATTCCCTCTAAAAGAGCCCAGGCAATGGGCAGCCTCAGGCACCACTCCCAAGCAGTATCACCCAGATTCCCTCTTCGGTGCCATATGAGGGGGAATGCTGAACAGTGACAGTGTGGGAAGCTATCACAGCTTCCCTCTATGGAGCAGGTGGGGTGGGAGAGGGTATGGTGGATCTCAGCTGGTGGACAAATACCCTTGACAGCTATATGGCCTTCCAAAACCAGGTTTCTGACCTATCCCCATCAACAGGAACAATCTGTCTTAGGACAGCACAGTCTAAGAGAACTCTCTGCGAGGATGGAAATGTCCACTGCCCTGTCCGATATGGAGTCGCTAGCCACAAGTGGCTCTTGAGCACCTGAAACATGACTAGTGTGACTGAAGGACTGCACGTTAATTTCCATGTGGCTCACTGCTACCGCATTAGACAGTGCTGCCCCAGGAAAGCGGAGCTTTGCTGAGCCAGGTTAGCTCCCGTTATCTGAGTGAGTTCAACGCAGCTGCCAGAAAACCAACCGAGAGCCTCATGGTTCATTTTCTGGGGTTTGAGACTGTTTGGGGAGAAGTTTAATATTAAGACTAGAGGAAATAGATGGCAACTACTCTTGATTCCTCAGTCTAAAATTTGGAGTATAGATTCTGAGATTCTACTGGAGTTAAAGGCTGGTCTGTTAGGGTGATTCAAAGACACACTCCTTAGCTCACAGAGGTGCTAGACTCTGGATGAAAACTGTAGATGCTACCTCACATTACTAAGTTCTGATTTCAAGGATGGGATTGGTTGAATTCTACTTCTGAGAAGTTGAAGGGGACCAACATACATAAGCATCGTCGCTGTTCTGAATTGTGTGGTGTCTCTGGAGAGTCCGGGGCCTGTGGTGCTCATTGACTGAGGGGCGTGCTGGATACCCAAGTCCATTGTGATCTGGCAGCTCCAGTGCTTGTCGTGTAGAACTTCTATCCATGCAGTTCCCTATGACAGACTCTGAGGAGACAGAGCAAAATAGGGTCAGCAGACCTAGATTTTCTCCCAGCACTATCAATGCCTATCAAACAAATGTCTTGCAAAGGACAATGAACAATGGTAAGGACCACATGTGCACTATCTACTAATCCTGTCACTGGTGATGGTGCTTAGAAGAGCCTGGACCAGCCTGCCAACCCTAAGACCTATAGCAAACATGAGCCTCCTTATGGAGGGATCCTACCCTTAGGAGAAAAATCTCACATATTGGCCGTTGGCTGGATCACACCAAACCTTTTCTTTTTTGTTCATTTCTCTGTTGACTTGACAGTGCTATGTTCCCAAACCTAGATGTACATAAGAATCATTCTTGAAACTTTCAGGAACCTCTAGCCTTGGAGTATGGCCTCCATTCTGTGGATGCCTTCTCTCTTCTTCCTTGGCTTCTACCTCAGTGTACCACCCTAGCCCTCTCCTCTGCTTCTCAAACTGCTGCTTCCAACTCCTTCCATGGCTCCTCCACTCTTTGCATTTCTATCCTTGACCTTCTCTCTCCCCACACATACTTTGGCAATATCATCTATTTTCATGGTTTCACTTATATTGCTTCTACATAAAGAATCACTGAAACACTCTTTAAGTTCCAGATCCATAGCTCCAACTATTTTCCAGATATCTTTTTAATGGATATCCAACGAACATCTAACAGTTAACATACCTAATTCCAAACTCATCAACTTCTCCCACAACCAGATCCTCCTTCAGAGATCCTTATTTTGGTGCCCATTTTCCTAATCTAGCTAGTATGAGCTCTTAGGGTCCTTTACTTCTTACTTCTTTACTCCTGGTTCCGCATCACCATAGGTCTAAAGAATCTACCTCTGCAATGTAGGTCATTTTAGTCCCTTTCTTTCCAATCTTACTGCTCTGTTAAAGCCTTATTACCTCTTGCCTGGATTACTACAATAACCTCTTAACCATCGCTCCACCACTATCCTACGAAGATTAATTTTTCTATAGGGTAGTCCAAACACCTGATTTTCATAACAATTTCCCAGCTTATCTTATAATGAGTACTTCATACTACTCTTCCCCATATTCTAAACACTAGTCAAATGGGACCACGTAACTCCGTACCCATTCACAATTTTATGCATTTGCCCTTGTTATCCCCTCTCCATGGAATCGTCTGTTTCTTCTACTTCCATTCCTGCTGATCTAAATCAAACCATTCTTCCAGGTTCATCTAAAAATGTTATCATCTTTATGAAACTTTCCTTTTAAAACAGAAATAGATATTTTCCTCCTTTAAGTGTCAGAAGACTTTATTGAATTCTGATTACTCTAACATTTTTCCTGGCACCATGGTCAATTGTATATATCTTGTAATCATTCATAGTAGACTGCAAGCTCTTTGAGGGCAAGAATTGCATCTTATGCACATCTGTGAGCCTTCAGTAATCCAGAACATTGTCCTATACTCAGTATTTAATAATTATCTCCTTAACCGATATTAACAAATGTTTTCTTAACATGAGTTAGTATCCTGTCACAGTCATGCAACCCTATGGACTGGATTTTGAAAAGAAAGAGGAGTTCAAGAGGAATGAATATTTTGTCTTGACCAAGGATGGTCAAGAAGACTACCAGGGCCACACCGAAGTTGATAAGATTCTCCTGGTTTCACATGTGGCTCCAGTCCGTAAGAGCCTGACACCTGAATATATGTTTTATTTGCTTGGTTGGTTTTTTGGGTAAAATCTCCTTGGGAACTACTGGGTCTATCTCCTGATGAAATATATATTGGTAAGACCAGGTTTTAAATAGTGTTTAGCATAGCCCCAGTGCTAACTGTACCATTCCAGTAGCTATTTGAATAATAGAAGTAAAGCATACTGCTTGTGTTGTGAGTAAAGGATTTCAGGTTTCCATATTCAAATGGTCTCCCTTTAACAATCAAGGTTAGGCCTGGGCTTAGGGGCTGAGGTAGACTAGGAACTGAGGGGAGCTGACGTGCACATTGCTGGTAATGCAAAACATTCTGGAGAAAATGAGAGGAAGGGGAGCTTCCCAACTACCAAAGATAAAAGCAGTGAGCAATCTTTTGAAAGTTGTGTGGGCAAAAAGGTCAAAGGAATAGCCAAAAATCAATTCTTTTGCTACTAAAAGCTAAAAGCCAGCAGAGGGAGGAAGATAAAGAAAGTCTACACCAAGATTTGCTCTGTGGGATTAGCTTACCCGTCTTACCTACCCAGCCCAATTCCTCTCAGTGGGCATGGATCACGTGCTGGCCCCTGGGCCAAACAAAAACCACTGGCAGGAAGTGGTGCAACAATTGCTTTATGCAGCGATGTACTGGCTCTCTTCTGCTTTGCCAAGAAGCAACATGAATGGTTGCCTCTTACTTTTTCAAAATATTTTCTAGTGCTTAGATTCTCTTCTTTCATAGCTACCACTATCCATTTAATTCTTTTTTATGGATATAGAACTAGATGCAAATCATATCAGCTGTACCTCCTTGCTCTCTCAAAGACAAACATGACAGTTCTCCTATTTAAAGATTTATAAAGAATTATTCATTATCAAACATGAGAAAATAGGAAAGCTAACAAAATGTATAAGTCCTGGTTCTTGATATTTAGTTCCTCTCCATCTCTTCTAGAATCTTCAATGTGTTTGTTTGATATACATGCCAAGTCTCCTCTCTTCCTCCCTTTCTCTTCTTAAATTTATTTTTATTCCTGAAAATGGGGTTTCTCTGAACCCAAACACCCACCCTTCCTTTTGGCTCTGCCTTTGGGGAAGTCACATGGATCCTGTTCTCTTTGTCTGCTTTCTTCCTAGTCATCCGGTCTGGTGCCAACACACCTGAAAGTATCATAAAGACAGAACCAAGCTATTGCTTGACAAATCATGCAGTGAGCCTTCCTAACTTCCCAACCTAGAGCTCATGAGAACAAGCTCTGGGGTGAGGAAGGCCTGGACTTGAATCCTGGCTTCACTAGGATCCTGAGGAGTTACCTGACTTTACTGGGTCTCAGTTTCTTTATCTGTAAAACAGGACTTAACTCCATAGATATGTAAAGTGCTTACTAGAGCTTGGTACACTGTAAGAGCTCAGTAAAGACTGGCATTCTCATATTCATTTCAGAAATGTTATTTCTGAGGGGACAGGGCATACTGAGTCAGCTGACAAAAACAAACAAGTGATTTTATCACAGAACGCTACTTCCAGAATTATGGGGACAATCTACCCATATGTAAGTAAACAAGTGAGTTAATGAAACTTTAATTTCCAGAGAAAAAGCCTCTGGTTTAGGAGAGACAAATGTGTTAAAAACTAGATGAAAAAGGAATTGGGTAACAAACAAACCAGGGCTCTGTCTGCTCAAGTTTCAATATAATCCATGGGTCAAAGATCTTTTGCTTGGCAGATATGCTCGGAAAGTGTAGAATGGGAGGTGAGGAGGCATAAAGAAAAGCATATTAGACTAGGGAATCGGGACACTCTGAGTCAAGATCCAGCTCCATCACCAACAGAATGTATTGAATTAGGTAAGCCATTTTTTTTCTCTTTTAACCTCTGTTTCTCCATTTTAAAAATGACAGGTGTCTGGGAGCTCAGAAGATAACACATGTGAAAGAGTCTTTAATAAATGATGAAGTACTACACAAGTAAAATATGATTTTTAGTAAGAACATTGAGTTCCAAGTCTAGAAGTCCTTTCTGACATTTTAAGATGAGACCTACTGACCAGTTGCGGGTGGAAGAAGGTGCACACAGAATCACCTGCTGACCAAGGGACATGAAATTTAGGCTCAAATCTTTGGCATCCTTTAAGCCAAGCTCAGCAAAGGATATATAATTAATGGCAGAAAGAGGACTTCTGAGAGCACCATTCTTGGGTCTTTACCATAATAAAGCTGAGAGAAGAGAGGATGATCATCTGATCATGCAAGGAAAAAAATACACAAGGAACACAATGCACACCACCACCTGTCTGGGGAACTCTGAGGCAGCTTGCACAACTCTCTGTTGAATCTGTCAATGTTGACTTGTCCTTACTTATTTACTGGGTTTTAAGAAAAAAAAAATGAGATAAATGACATGTATGCATATTCTTCTTATAGGTTCTGAGGGGGTAAACCATCCCAGTCATTTAACCCCCATAAGAGGCCTGAGGTCCACTAATATCGCTGAAGCTGACTAAGCTCAGAGAAGAGGATGTGGTTTTCTTTGTGAGTTCAAGTTCATAATCTGTGTAAACTGGTTATGCTGTTGTACTTACTTATTTACAAAGTAAAAAAAAAAAAAAATCAAGTATATGGATTACAGAAGGAAAATAAACCTTAATTCTACTTCTAGAGTGGCAGATACGGAGATTATGGGCAGCATGGGGCATGTATAGACCTGAAATTTCTACACATTTCAAGCAAATCTTTAGCATGCTGCCTGCTTGGTGCCTTGGTATACAGAGTGGCTCCATACTGGTTGGTAGCAAGCAACCATAAAGGAAATAGGTAACTATGAACACTGATATGATGGCATTTAATTTTCCTTGACTAACACTAGTGATCCTTGTTATCTACCTTCAAATTCTAGAAAGATCGTACTATATGATTATAAGATCTACTCTTTATAATCATAGTTGCTTAACGATGGGGATACATTATGAGAAATGCATTGTTAGGCAATTCTGTCATGCAAACATCATAAAGCATACTTACACAAACCTAGATAGTAGAGCCTAATACACACCTAGGCTATGTGGTACAGCCTATTGCTTCTACCCTGCAAACCTGTACAGTACATTACTGAACACTGTAGGCAATTGTAATGCACTGTGCTAGGATACTACAAAAGCCACAATGTCACTAAATGATAGGCATTTTTCAGCTCCATTATAATCTTATGGAACCACCATCATATATGCGGTCCATCACTGACCGAAATGTCATTAAGCAGCGCAGGGCTGTGTATCTCTTACAGCACTCGTTAGGCAGCACTTCATGTTAAAGCTGTATATGAGACTGTCTTCCTTTCTTCCAATAGTGTTTAGGTTCCCCTAGGGCAGGTTCTTTAGCTTTTCATCTCTGCATTCTCCACAGCACCTACAATACAGTCTGTGAAACCTAGTCATTCAATAAATTTTGTTGAATTTGCTCTATCATGGAAATAACAGATGAAGTGTTTTGAGTCTAGAGTATGACTTCACAGAGGTAGAGGTAAATCATTCGAGGAAGCAGCAGACATCACCCCTGTCCAAAGAGATAAATGAATGTGAACTTATCTCACTTGCTTGGCAAGGTGGTGGAGGCAGAGCATTAAAACCCTTTCTTGGCAAAAGTGACAGATTCTTTGGTAATGTTAAACTGTGAGCTCACACGTTTTTAAATGAATAGAAAGAATCATGTCAGGTTAAAGCAGGGAGATTGTGAAGCCCCAATTGTAAAGGGATCATAACATATATGTCTCAGGGTTATTGTGGAAAAAAAAAAAAAAAAGAGTAACTGAGTTGAAGGCACCCTTCATGGGGCAGACTTACTACAAACATTAATCCCACTCTCCTTCTCTTAGGGGGCATTCGGCTTACCCCTAATTACACAGATGAAGAAAGGGAGGAGGAGAGATTACATGCCAGGCCCAACGAGCTCCGATGTTTAAGGTTAAGGACAATGAGGATGCTCCAGGGTGCGAAATGGTTTTAAACACACAGGTATACATCTCTGAAGGGATTTTAACTCTGGAGCAGCATTAGGCTTCCTCAGACCATTAGTTTCTCTACTGCATTGTTTCATTATGTGTGATTCTAAATACATTCTAAATACACACAGTAAGTAATAAATTTGAGTTTACTTGTTCAAAATAATTGTATATGTGGTTCCGAAAGTCATAAAATAGATGTTAGAAAGAGGTAAGATGAGTAGTATTCAAGCAGGAAAAAGCATACTCTGTAGCTAAGTTAAAAAGTAAGTTTAGTGTAAATTGGGTAGAAAGAAGGAAGAATAATCTCTATAATACATTAGCAAGCAGGGTAGGAGCTAAGACTACAGCTTCTAGAAATGCTCATACCAAAGACCAGGAAAAAAAAAGATTTAAGAGAAAAAGAGGACTTGGGGAGCGGGAAGCAAAACCTGCAAAGCTGATAATGAGGCAATGAGGACAGGGGAGTTCTGAGCTAGAATCTTTAGGAATATACTTAAGGCTTGATTCCTCCAGAAATCAGAAGAGAAGTTTGTAGGGAATGACGGCGATAATGGTGGTAGATATAAGAAAGTAAGGAGAAGGAAGAGGAAGAAGAAAGGTAATAATAGTAACTCAGGGGAAGTAGGAGGGATTTGTCAAAAGAATCATAAAACCAAGTTTGGGCTTGAAGTGAAGGCCTTAAATTTAAAAAAAGGAGTATGACTGATTGATAGGACTATGCGTTGATTTAAAACTTGCTGGAAAATTGAGCAGTGTGCCACTATTCTCTTGGCACACTGCAGTTCCACACACTCCACTCCACTGGTCTTTCCTCATGCTTCTCGCCTAAATCCAAATGGCAAAATCCTCTTTATCCATCAAACCCAACTCAAATGCCACTTACTGCTGGAAGCATACTCCTTCTTCTGAGAACTAATCTCTCCCTCCTCTGGTGCTCCCACACCTGTACCAAACACATTCTGCCTTACTTTAGGTACTAAAGAGACAAGCAGGCCTGCCAAAAGGAGAGTCCTCTAACAATTATGGAACACAGGTGAATTCAAGCCCTTCAGCTTTTCTGCACAGAAGAGTCAAACAGGAGAGAAAAGGGAAGAGAAATTTGAACAAATTTTGAACAAAAATATTTCAAAAAGTGTTTCAATACATGGCAATCCAGGGTTGTGGGAGTGGGCAGTGTACACTATTTGCTCCAGCTCTGCTCTTTCCTCAGAGCCTTGCACGCCAAGGACATGACCCAGTAAGCATCTGCTAGAGTGAACTGAATGACTTTTGGGTTCATATGCCACTTACCAGCTGTTGATCTTGGGGGCAAATTACTTAATCTGTGCCTCAGCTGTCTCACTGATAAAATGAGGATAATAAGAGTTACTACCATATAGGGCTGTTAGGAGGATTAAATGAATTTATATATGAATAGCATCTCATGTCTGGCACATGGAAGACACTAGAAAAGTTAGCTTTTTATAACTACAGTATGCTAACCTTATGGACTGTTTCCCATAGTATCCCTAATACCATCATCATCCTGCCTCTGCTAGAACACTCCAAGTGATAGGAAGCTCCAAGGCTGCTGAGGCAACCTATTCTGGAAAGTTCTTATAAAAATCTTCCACAGAGAGTTGAAATTTGCTGTACTTCTCGCCTGATCTTGGTTCTGCCTCAAAATGTGAACCCTGAAAAGTCTAATGCCTTCTTCCATCTGACAGGTATGACAGTTTTCCTTAGTGCCCCCTGCCAAACCTAAACATTCTCAGGTCTGTCAGCCGTTCCACGTACGACCTGGTTCTTGAACTTCCCACTATCTTAAAAATACAGCAGCCACTGGTGAACACAACACATCTGACTGGTGTAGACTTCTAAGGTGAATGGCACTCAACTGTCCAAAAGCACAAGATTTAACTGGTGTTTTCTGCAACCACGTGTCCCTCCCTATCAGTGCATTATGAGCACAACCAAAAGGTACCAAGTCTTCTTCACATAAACTGATTTAGAGCAAGGTCTTCTATCCTGCTCTGTGCTATGAGACCTAATTCCCCTAGGAGTTGAGTTTTGTGTGTTGACTTTAAAAGACAGAGCAGGAGATGCAGGTAGCTCCAACAAGGGAAGGATGGAAGACATGCTAAGTTTCAATGTTGTATATTTTATGGGTAAACTCATTTTTCACAATCTACAGTGCGAGAATGGATATCAGTCCAGAGTTTGCCTAACATGAATGCCATGATGCTAACGGAACAATGTTTTCTGAGTATAATTTACTTACGGATGGTAATACTAATCTTCCTCAGAATGAAAATGAATGTGCTCATTTATTATGAAGTGATACAAAATGAAATGACACAGGGACCCTTATGCTGTAATAGTCTGCATTTAATTTATTAATGAAATGATCAGAGTAATAATAGTACCTCACGTTTATATCGTACTTTCAGATCATCAAGTGCTTCTTTCTCTTTCATGCCCTCATGCACGCACATTATGTATAAACACAAACACGTGTATGCATGTTTTAATCTTCCCAAATACTCTGCAAAGCACCAATACTACTCCTGCCCCTTTTTCACAGAGGAGGAAAATAAAACCTGAGGGTTTAAGTGACAAGGTTATCGTGTTCATGAACTGAGGTACTCTGACTTTTGGTCCAACGCTGTTTACTACTAAATCATATTTCCTTAGCACTGGCTGACTCTTTTCTATTACAGAAGTTAAAGTTAGCTATTTTGATGACAGTCAAGAAATTCTGGATCCCAAGAAACCATAGTATGAATATGGGAAATAGATAATATATCTTACTGTTAATTATCTATCACTATCTTTTAATTTGAAAACAGACCCCTTACCCACCAATACCCACTTCCTACATGCTTCTCCCTCAAAAAGCCCTGAAGGTCTTCTCAGAAATTCTTTTTTTCTTAGGAACACAGAGTGCTAGCTGAAAAAACATAACATTACTAGGTTAATTGAATTGGAGCAGATTGGTCTAGGACTTTTAATTAGAAGGGACTCTTACCTCGGCTGGAAACCTTATTTCTACTGAATGCAGCAGTTGGCTGATGTCGATATGGATGTATCCCCAAATCCTGTGCGTGACTCACAGTTCCTAGTAAAGATTCAGGGTCCCCAGGTCCACCAGTACTCAAGAGCAGGGGGCTGTCATGGCAACTTTTGGTCAATGTAGTTGAACTCTTCCTGTCTGGAAAGCCATCCTTGGCCCCCTCGCATGAGCACTCCTCTTCCATGCTCTCTGAATGCATGAGTGCCGGCTGGTGAGCATAACCATGGGTTGGGCTGGGTGAGGAAACCTGGGAGATACATTCTTGTGCCCTGATTTGTAGAAGATGCTGGGGGCTGGTGTGGTGGTGGTGATACGAGTCAGCATTTTGATATGGTAAAGCCTGGTGCTCTGTCATACTCTGTCCCCCAAGATTGGGAGACAGACTCCCAGCATCCCCCTGGTTCATATGCCTTAACAGTTCTTGGTACTCTTGTTGTTGTTGTTGCTGCTGCTGCTGCTGCTGCTGTCGCTGCTGCTGCTGCCTTTTAATTAGCTGTGCAAACTCTGCTGGGGGCAGCCGGATGTCCGAGTGGCCGGTGAGTGAATGCCGGGGAGAGAGCAGTCCTTGAAGGATGTGGGGTACCTGCTGGTGTCTTGTATAGTCTGGTGGTGTGGGGGACAGCAGGGCCTGCTGTAGTGCTGACGTGGTATAGTGAGGTGGCTGCTGATGTGCACTGGGAGGGAAGGTGGGGAATTGGTCAAGTGGAGGGACTTTCAGGGCTTGGGTTGGAGGGAACCCCACTCCTGTTGAAGGGCTGTAGCTGCTGGGGGAACCCCGGGACTGGTCCGAAAACAGATGGGGGTGTAAATGCGCCTGGTCGTAGTTAGCAGGGGAGAACCGATTCACGTTCAAGCTGCAGACACAAACGGGAGTGAGTACCAGGCATCCATGCAACAAGTGTACTATACTCCCCTGAGGAATAGCTATTACTCTTTCTCAGTAGGGAGCCCCACGGATACAGAGAACTGTGGTGTGACTAGGAAGTTGGGGATGTATGCATTATCCCAACTCATACCCGCCCTCACTTATCCAGTGGTGTCCAAGGGATCCAGGGCACTGTGTATAACAGACCCAGCTCTAGGTTGAAGCAATTTGGCCTATTTTACAACATCACTTGAGTTATTAAGAAGCACCAATCTCTTAGAACATGAGTGACAGAGAGGGAAAGGATCCTCAAAGAATAGACAGGGGAACTGGCATTTTTACCAATTCTTCTAATAGGCCACTTCCTTCTTTGTAGACAAATAGTAGGATAGCTCTGTCATTTTCTTTTCCTGTCTCATTAGCATTTTGTTCCTGGATCAATAGGTTTCAAGTTCATCCCAGATACACTACACTGATTTTAGAAAGGGTAAAATGAGCATAGCTCATTCTCCTTCTCTCCTCCTCTCTCGCCCTGCTAAGGGGCTTCCTCCCACCTGGATCACCTGGATGAATGGATGGATGACTTTAGGCATCCTTACCTGTGGGCCTCGGCACTGTCAGCACTCAGTTGCTTGGACAAGGGCCGGTGCCCATAGTTGAAGGTGGCCATCAGGTTGGCACGGTGCTGCATCTGAATCTGACTGGCACTGGGGCTGATGGAGATGCCCCGCCCAGCAGAGCCTGTAGTTGTCCCTGGCATATTGCTGAGCATGTCAACAGGCTCCTGTACTTGGATGGTCACCTGCTGTGACTGGGTAGGCTGCTGTATGCCCAAACAGGTTAGTGCCACATTGGGAGGAGGAGAACAGTTCTCAGGCTGCTGCTGGAAGATTGCACTGCGGGAGGGTAAGCCTTGAAACTGGGAGGGAGATGCAGCACCTGGAAAGAAAAGAACCTCAGAGTGACCAAATACCTGGATTACCAGCGAGCTGGAAGTAATGGATGCCAGTGAGGACACTCAGACTAAATACCATCTAGAACAGTGCTTCTCAAACTTTAGCTCACCTGGAAGACTTGTTAAAACACAGATTCCTAGGCCCTACCCATAGAATTCTGCTTCAGTAGGTCAGGGTACGGCCCCAAGGATTTGTATTTCTTTTCTTTCTTTCTTTTTTTTTTTTTTTATGAGATAAGGGTGAATTTACTGTATATTCTTATATTGGAATATATAAATATAAACTATAGATTTTTACAATGATGAGATCAAATTATCTTGTTTCAGACTTCTTATTTAAGAGATAGTATACATCTTATCACTCATTTTTTAAACAATCATTAAAAATAGGAATTAAAACATTATTTCCTTAATAAAAACATATTTAATGTAGAAAAGTGAAAAAAATACAGGCAATTACAATGGAAAAACAACTGCTAACATAACTATACACAGATACATTTTGATATCGCCTTAGTCTATATCCAAGGATTTGTATTTCTAATAAGGTGTCCTGAAAACTGGTCTATGGATTATTCTTTGAGTAGCTCTGATGTAGGGCAATGCATCTCAAACTCTAATGTGCATACCAATGGCCTGGCGATCTTGCTAAAATGCAGGTTCTGATTTAGTAGGGAAGGGACCTCAGATTCTAATTTTCCTGCTGATATTGTTGGTTGGGGGACCCCGCTTTGAGTAGGAAGGATATAGAGACTGATTTAGACTCTTCAGGGGATCTAGATTGCGTGGTATTACTTAAGAGGTTATTAGTTTTTGGAATACTAAATCCTGGTCTCTTGTGCTGGCCTCTAAAGACCCATATCAATTAGGATATACTCATCTTTATCTCAATCTAAACATCCACGAGAGGAGCCACATGTACAATGGATAACCAAAAGGAGGCATGACAATAAGAAAGGTTCTGATAGCAGCTTTTTATTTGGCAGAGTTGGAGGGGATTTATTTAAAATATTAATAATAGTTAACTTTTATTGAGAACTTGTTTGTGCCAGAGACTGTTCCAAGTGCATATATTTATTCATTAAATACTATTATCCCTATTTTACATTTGAAAAAGCTGAGATATACTGAAGTAACTTACCTGCAGTTCACACACGTCAGGAGTTGGTAGAAACAGGATTCAAATCAAGGCAGTCTGGCTCTAGAGCCCATACCCTTAAATACTATGTTATCCTGCCATTCTAATCAACTGCTTGTGGCATTGAAGACTAAGACTCATTTTTTCCATGGTTTAGTCTAAACCTTTCCACTCACCGTGAGACTGGATCATGGCACTGTTCATGGGGGGAGGACTGTTACTAGGTTGTCTGAAGAGATGGTTGTTGGGGTGGCTGGGGGGTGGACTCGAAGGCTGAATCCTTAACCTTAAAAAACAACAAAACAAGATAAATTTCCCGAGGTGACAGTATAACCTTGAAGTGAGCTTCAGCCATACGATACACACAAGCAGAAACTTTTTCAGTTTTGATAAGCCTTCAGCCTAGAAAAACATAAATAAACCATCCACCATAGTCAACTTAAAACCTACCCAACAACTTATTTTATCGGATTTCCCAGACAAAGAGGCAGAGGTCAATGTCGGCCTCTGTCTGGCCTCTTGATTTAGATATCAGATTACTTTATTCATGGGGCTAAGAAAATGAAGTGGCACATGAAGTCAAGATTTTAGGGAGGCTGCTGAAATTTAATTTGGTTTCTCTGCTTTTCAAATAGGTTCTTCCAAGATGAAAGCTCAAGCCAGTCAGTATCTCCCATACAAGTCAGGGCAAGGACACCAAGCTATAGAGACAATGGCTTAGTCACGAAACAAAATGATTCATTACCTCTGGAGCTGGTGGGTGAGGAGGGCTGGCTGATTTTCACATGCAGCCTGAAGAGGTGGAGAAGGCTGAGGAGGACAGATAGAGTCCTAAAACATATGAGGGGAAAAAAGAAAAATAATTGTGAGCTTGAAGATTAATCAGAGCTATTTTCAGGAAGGGAAGAAACAGAAAGAACTATCCCTCACTGAGACTTATGCTTTTGTTGTTCATCATAAGGTTTGATTTTCTTTATTCAAACATGTCAACCGTAAACACAACTCAACTCCATTTTGCCCTACATGATTTCCTCCAAAATTCACAGGCGAATCAGCCTGAAAGCAAACTCCAAACAGGCTGGAGAAAGCAAAGAGTGAAGGCCTACTTGAATTTGTTGCTGGAGAATTTGATGGTGCTGCTCCTGCTGGTATAACATATGCTGCTGCTGGGTCTTCTCCAGGGTTCTTTCATCAATCTGCCCCCCGTACATCTTCTGCAGCTGCTCACACTCCTGAAGGGGAAAGCAGTTAACACAGATGGGATGCAGCCAGGCCCACCCCATGCAGTGATGTCAGCAGATGCAGATCTGCCCCAAGGTCTCATGGGCAGAAAGAGCAACAAGAGAAGAATAGTGTCCTTGATGAGCAAGTAACCAATTTATATAGGTATTTGTGTACTAAATATATATTCACACTCCATTCTGCACGAACTAATGGAAAATGCCAAGGATGGTCTGTGTATAAGTCAAAGTGTCCAGTGTGAAATCTGTGTACAAAGAACATGCGACTCGAAGCTCAGCATCAGGGAGGCAGAAAGGAAACTGGTCCTCTAGAGAAGGCTGGAGGTGCACTTCCTTCCTCTGGGCGCACCATTCCATACCAGCTGTAGAGTACGCCAGGTGGTAACAATGCAGAGCAGGCTCCAACAAGACCCAGTGCCCATAAACCACGAGAGGAATGCCTGGGTTGCTTAGAGGTACCTTCCTTGGTGCTTCCCACTGCAACCTAAACCCAGAAATTCCTCTCTAATGAACTACAGAGACAGGAGGAAAATTTAGTCCCTTCATGGGGAATGCAAGTTTGATCCTGGGGAAAGCTGTACGTAACAAGAAGCGAGCAAAGAGCATGAGAAAGCTATACAGTTTGGAACCTATAACACCGCAGTGCTGCTGACATGAAGTGGGCAGAAAGTTTAACACCCCAGGCCTCCTGCAGGACTGGTTTCTGTTACCCATACTTCTCCAAAGACGCCTGCCATCTCTTCCATTACCTGCTGCAACTGTTTGATGCTGCTGTTGTTGCCCATTTTTTCCAGATGAGCTTTGAAGGCCTGGATGCTTGCAGCCCCATCTGAGAACCGGCGCACAGGGGAGAAACGCTCCGTAGGGAGGTGCAGGGTGTTGGAGTCCTTGTAGGTAGAGCTGAATACATGGGAAGAGAGGGTTAGGGGCTAGGACTCAGCGGTTTTGACCAAATCACGTAGGGACTGCTGTTCCAGATGAACACAAAGATGGCTGGCTGCCCATGCAGCCCTGCATATTATGCCATTTCCATGCCATCTCCAGAGGCCAGTCGTTTCCCTAGCCTGCTTCCCTTTAGAGTGCTCCAGGTGCACATCTTCCATTTCTACTTACCTTTAGTTGGCTTAATTTCCAAGCCTGGTGAGGTCCTGGGATCGAATACGTCCAGTTCTTACAAATATACTTCTTAAGATCCCTGACGTCAAGCTGTATGTAAACGCTTACTTTTATCATCATGTCTCTATCTAGTGCCTTTAGAAACCTAAAATTCACTATTTGACCCAAAGTTTTCCCTGAGCAGCAATCTCTATATGACCAGAGGGGAAACTACTATCAGCTCTGTGGTCAACAGTTTGGCCTGGAATTCATAGATTCTGTACTAGAAAATGGAGGGCAATGGGGACTTCAGATTCCCAGATGGAGATAGCACATTCTTAAGGAATGTGGGCTGCAAGATCCTGCATGTACCTGGTCAATGCAAATAATATTACCTACTGTTAAAATTAACTTCTCAGAGCAGCAGCACCATCCCAACCTCCTAATGAAAGAATAATCATGTGGATTACCTTCAAAAACCTCACTGGTCAATCAGAACACAGCCAGCATCTTAGAGAAAGAAAGGACAAGCTATTGATAAGAAATGCTATAGATAGCATCAGGGTTAGATGCTAAAACCTATACCTGTTACCTAATCAGAAAGAGATGTTTATGGGTTAAGCTGATAAAAGACAGCCAAGGCAGCATTCTGGCAGCTGATGGAAAGGATCAGGGTTTCATGTCCAGGACAGAGATGACATCACAGTGAATTATTGGTGAAATGATGTCCCACCTTGCTAGTTACTCATTCTGTACTGAAGTAAAACCAAGGCTAAGGAAGTTAACAAGCGAGTTCAAATACAAGGCAGACAGGGAGGAAGAAGGAGCGTGATGACTGTGCCAAGGGGTGAGAAGAGTTCTGGCAGCAGGTGAAAGACCTTTACCCTCTCTTTTCTAACGATGATTTCTGTTTCAGACTCTGAAGCTTGCCACAGGAGCAAGCCAATGAAATGGGCACGAACATGTATTTGTTTCAGTAACACAAAAGACAAATGATTTTGACAGACACACTCCAGAAACGGTGATCATGAAAGCTGCTTTCAGGGGCATTCCCTCAATACCTCTTATTTTTGTTTCTACTTCAGGTGTTTGAAGTTAAAGCAAACAAATATTATTTTCTCCCAAAATTGGATTCTTACACTTTCAATATTTTCTAATAATGGACACATTTCTGATGCATTCGGAAAGCTGTGTTCTCCAAGTAGTTAATACAGCCTATCTGTATAAAACCCATTCTCTCCCATTGGAGCAATACTCCCAGGTCCAGGGATCTCATGACTTTTCCAGAAGCACAGGTTTTGAACAGACTGACACCCAAGTCAGTCCAGCACAGTAACTTCAGAGGAACAGTTCTGATGTAGTTGCTGATTTTAGAAGCACTGATAGTATCAACTGTGGTTTATTTATTTATTTTTAATGATTATCCTTTTTTAAAAAAAATTTTTATTTTTTAGGCAAGGCAACCCTTGGTTGACCTCACAGATTGCAAAGACCTTGTCAGCTTACAATCCCTTATTTTTTAATTTTTTTTATGCCTACAGCACCTGGTCTTCCTAGGTGGTCTCCCATCTAAGTACTAAGCAGGCCCGACCCTTTTTAGCTTCCGAGATCAGATGGGATCGGGCTTGTTCAGGGTAGCATGGCCGTAGACTATCATTTATTTTTATTAGCAATCATAGTCAAACTCAGAACAGCCTCATATTAGGCTGATATTCCCACTACACTTTTCAAATAGGGATTGGTTCCCCTAGCTAGATATTATCAATCTGTTAGGTTTTTTTACCTTCCTCTTAAAAACTTTTATTTTGATATGTCATACTTAGGAAATAGTTGCAAGAACAGTACAAAGAACTCCTATATTTTACTCAGAATCTCCAACTGTTATTGCATTGTCCCATTTATTATTTGCTTTATATATTTATGTATTTCTTTTGAACCATTTGAGACTATTTGAGAAAAACATTCTGTGTTTTTATTTATAAGTACTTCAGTGTTTATGTCTGAAGAATAGGACTTTTTCTTCCATATGTGTTAGGTTTTTTTTAATCACACTTGAAAACTTTAAAAATTTTAAATTATATACTTCCAATATTAAAAAGATTGATCAGACTCCTCTTTTGTCTCAATGCTGGACTTTACCTATTATATGCCAGAAGAATATATATATACACATATATGCTGTTCTTCAGTCATCTCCTCCGGAAAATAAAAGGAATTCAATAAACTATCTGGGCCAACCATTTTCAGTGTTTTGTGGCCTTGGAAAGTTTCTCTTTTCCCCTGAAGACTAACTTCAATTTCTTGTCATATTTTTATAGTAACCCATCGAGACATGCTGAGTTTACATAAATGCCACCTTATACAATCTGCCACTCATAAAGCATTTACTCCGATTTAAACTGGCTTGACTACAGGAAACCCTTGAAACACTCTATCAAGAGTGTTCACATAAAAACAGACAGCAGACAGATTTCTAGCAGGCAAGGCCTTAACAATGACTGCAGGCAGGGTGGAAACCACACACACGGAGCTATGGGCCAATGTGGTCTTCCTTAGTAACAAATGTAAACAGGATACAGAGTCTGTGATAAAGGCTGACTGTAGAGATGTCCCAATCTTTATGTTTCCTTGATAACAATACCTCCTGAGAACACTTAGAATTAAACAAGGACGCCCAAAGGACTTCAGCTAAACAACAGACCCTGACAAGTGCTGAAAAATTAAGTGTCAGGCTATGGAGGAGGGGAAGACAGAAACAAGGAGAAACAAAGTTATAAAGAGTCTATCAGGTATTAATGTAGAGCTCAGAGTTATTAAGAAATCAGAGAAAATTTATGGGGTGGAAAGGTAGGTCTCTAATAATCCCTTAAAGTGCCCTTTAATGTAGTACCCTAATAATGTAGGTCTTGAAAGATTTTCCTTGGAAAAATACTGTCTTTCTGTGCCATCAGAGTTTTCTTTGAGAACCGTCTTTCCTGCTACTCCTAACAGACTCCTGCTACTCCTACTAATAATTTACTAAGTTATTCAGTCATTTATAAGAGCTTATCTTCCTCTTTTCAGCATTCCAACGTGGCACTAATTATGTATCAGTCTGCTCAGAGTTCACCTGTCTCTGCTGATTACATCGATGCCAATGGGTAACTAGTCACAATAAAAACAGTGTGGCAAGCCTGACAGTATGAGCTGGTTGCAAGATTTAATAACAATACATTTATAAACTTAATTTCCTTGGAATGTGACTGCTTTTAAACCTTCCCAAGTAAGAATGCTTTTCATTGTCCTACCAAAAAGATTAAAATAAGCTCTAGCATTTGGGGGTGGCTTTGAAAGTATGTCCCATGAGCTTGGGGATGGCTTCAGAATGGGTATAGCTAAGATTTTAGTCATCAAGGTATTTAGAGAAGATAGTCGCCTTCTTAATCTAGCAAAATGTCATTCCCCTCTGCTTCTAGGCTTACTTGGATTCAATTCTGTGAAGTTTTCTTGGCCACGAAGGTTAAATTTATTTTTATTTCTTCAAGAGAATGAACTATAAGTGTGTCAGAGACCTAGTCAAAGATTTTGCCATCGGAATATTGCAAGAATGACTTTTCAAGTACGACATTCAAGAGGATGCAGTATCTCTGCTCTACCATTCACAAAGGGATGTATCTTCCTCTATACCCTAGCTCATTGTTCAGTGGTAATACAATAAGCAATGCTCATTCTTTTGAAGGTGATGAGTTATTAAAGGTCGAGTCCATTAATATGGCTACAAATTCTCTTATTTCCAGTCGGCCTTCTGAGAGCTTCACCTGCTTGTAGGTTCCAAGTTCAATTTTATCTATGAGTAAATATGTAGAATCACGAGAATCGACTACAGACAATAAACATGTCTATGAGGTAACAGGAAAGAAGAATCTTGGATTGCCCTGTGCACTGCTTAGTGCAAGGAGCTGAGAAGAGGTAAGTTCAGGATGCTATTTAAAGCCTCGATGCTAATCGACATCACTGTAAGACTAGCCAGAAGGGTGCCTGTCCGATGAGCCTCTAAGAGCTCACATGGCTCATGTGGCTACTCACCGATGCTGATCAGGTACCAGGTGAGGGGGCCAGACCCGGGAACGGAAAGGCTGCTGTCCTAGCTGCCGTTGTAGGTCCGGTGGGATCTCAGCTGTAGGGTTGGTCATGGCCAGTGTATGTCTTTTGGACCTATTTGCCAAGTACCTGCAACAAGCAGGAGCACATTTCATAGTAAAACAGACAGACAGGAATATTCCTCAGCAAGAAGCATCAGAAGTTAATCCAAAGCACTCAGAATGAAATAGTGTAGAGCTCCAAAAGGGCTCGATGGCAAACAGATCTCTGACTGGATGAAAGTGAAACATGTCCAACAAAAGTTGGCTTACCACTGAAGAGGATGAATTTTGAACCTAAGAGCAGCTGTTGAAGAGAAGAGAGAAAGCAGATGAAGCTCACAAAGAGGATTGGTTTTCCTTATTTCATTCCACTCAACAGAAGAATTTACTTTCTACAAATTTTATCCTTCTTTTCTCCCCAAATTTCCAAAAATATAAGTCAGAGAAAATGAGCCCGAAGGATCATTCCTAGAGATGAGCCAACGGAGATATTCAGAAGGGTTCTGCATACGTCTCTGGATCCCATTGGCCCCCAGGTTTTGAGACTGTCCTCACTACAAGCCATGGAAAACAGATCCTTCCAGTGAAGTCCAAAACCATCTCTTCCCTCAGGCCTCCTGATTGTAACTCAGTCATCAGAGAAGACAAACTAATATTGTTCCCAGGGAGCTAACATTCTCTACAGGATGAAGAAATGAAACCACGTGAAATGTTTGAAATTGTTTTAAGGGAGAAAAAAGGCAAGGTAAGACAACAGAAGTTTCAAAAGCTGAAAGGCTGACAAGCTGATGACTATTATTCTGAAGATCTTTCAGATCTACCACTTGATCAATACCATTAATAAGATATTGGTCCCCCTTTGTCTAGTTGATGTCTTCCTCCACCACTGCTGCTCTTATTGGGCATACATAAAAGAAGTATCATTCTTTTTCATTACCTCAAAACTAATGGGCATTTTACTTTTCAAATGTTGGTCTAAAGAAGAAGGTAGAGTTGGAGGAAGTAGTCTAAGACAAAACGAAATACTGCTATCCAATTAAAGTAGGGAGGCAATAAGTTTCCTAATTTCTCTCTAAGATACCAGCAGATGCCATTTGCAACTTTATATATCCTGTTATTTGTAAACTATAGAAATAACAGAATTGAAAGGAAAAATAAGTTACCACAATTTTTCTATTTGCTAAGCTGTAGTAGGAGCTGATCCGCCTGCTAACACCCCTGTTCTCCACATTCTTTCCACATGGGACCGACTTCTTTTTGAATAGCAGCTCTCATACAAAGCTACTAGGGGTAGGAAGAGAGTACTGGCCAGCAACCATCAGGTTCTACACTTGATCTTAGCCAAAAGGCCAAAAAGCGATAACCATCAGGTTCTTAAAAAGTGGTCTTGTTTCATTCTTAACTACTTTTCCCATTTAAGCTAAAAATAGTTAACAGACTAACGAGTAATTAATGGTATGTAAACTTTCCAAAGAGTAAGCCATTAGCAGTTTTAATATCCATTTGATAAAGACACCCAAAGTTTCCCCAAGAACCCATGAAAACCATTTTATTTCAACTTCCCTTAAGGGAAAAACATATCATCTTGAAGAACACCTGTATTTCTGGGAAAATACATGCTGGATTCTGGTCAAACCCCCATCCCCGGAAAATCAGAATGACAACTCCCACAAGGGGGCATGCATAGAGGACTATGACTAATGGAACTGAGGTAAAATGAACAGTACAGCATGCCTGATGGTCACCATTTTCTGTGAATTAGGCATCGCTCAACAAGGTTCTGCAAACAATGGATATTTGCATCTGTCCCTGGCCCGAATCCCATATTCTTTTTTCAATATCTCTTTGTTGGTACAAGGGGATGGAAGAAGCACACAGCAAACAGTAGAAAAGGTATTCATTCTCCTGGAAAGGAAGAGTCCATGCCAGCGGTCCATGGCCAGACTAGCTAGGATCACTGTCATCCCAAATCTCCAATTCCTTTTCAGTAAACAGTTCTTGGCAGGTAGGAGCAGGCTTTTTGCCTTCTGAATACTATCAAGTTGCAATATGAAGGCAGGGGGCAAAAAAGGAAGGAGAAAGAAGAGAAAAAGTTCTTATGGTTATTGCTGTCACTTAGGGGACTTCCAATGGCGCTTACAGAAATGAAATTTTCTGGGTAGTCTTCTGTTACTTCCATGTGGGGAGGAACATGCCATCTGGCTTGAGCAAAGAGACCACACAAATGTTGAAGCTGCACTGTACCACCTCCTTGGGCAGAGGTGACCTTTCGTTGGTTGCAGGGGAGTCTGCCCAAGGACGTTCTGCAAGCACTGCCAGATGCCACATTACCTCTGCACAGCTTCCTGATCTGGCTCCCCATCCGAGCTCTCCTCATCCACAGGGGTAACTGCTGGCACTGCCTGAATAGAGACAGAAAGGAAAAGCTCAAGTTGGTGCTTCTGTAATATCTCTTACTCTAGATGCTGAACTTGGGACAGGCCTTTCTGTTAATTTCCTTATTTATGAAACCTTTCTTAGGACCCCTGGGCTATACCAAATTTTCATATACCTTTCTATTTTTTCACTTTTTACCATGCTTAGATAATTTTAATTTGAATTTCTTCCTCTGATTCATCTTCATTCATTCAATTATTCCTCCAACAAACAGCTGACTGCCTACTATGTTCCAGGACGAAATATGAATTAACAGATATAGTTTTTGCCCTCATTTTATAGTCTAGTGGAGGGCAGAGACAAGTAAACAGACAATTTTAAAACAGCATGACCAGGTCCTCTCATGGGATACTTGGGAATCGAGGAAGGCATCCTGGAGGAGGTGACACCTAACCTGAAACCTAAAGGATGAAAAGGAACTAGCTGAGCAAAGAGGGAAAGGGGTCACAAGCCTCTGAGGTTTCTAGGCTGAGAGAAAAGAGAAGGCCTGCAGGTATTTGAGGACCTGAAAATATAGTCAAAACTTGTTTACTTGGAATGTCTAGGAACTGAACTGTTATTGCACATTAACGTTACTTTCAGATGTCTTTAACTCCAGAAAAGCATAATTTTTTAAAAGTACATTTTAGTACACAACCTATAACTGTGTAGTTGCAATTCAATGCTTTAAAATAGGAGCTGCCTACCAAAACATGTAAGTGAAATGAGAACCACCACAATGCGTGCACTACTGTGACTCTTCCCATCTGCTTATGGACTGGAATGCTGTGCATCCTTAATAGCTACGCTGAGCCTGGTGGCTCACATAATCACCATGCCTCAGGCACTAGAGCAAAAATCAGTGATCACTTCAGTGATTACAAAACAGCATTTTTTAAATGAATGATCTTTATAAAACAAAACAAAAAAATTTAGAATAACTCCATTGTTTGAATGTTTCTAGGGTTTTCAGATCTTTTACTATAGTTCTATAAGGCTGGAGTGAACAGGGTTGGGCAGGAAGTAGCTATGGATGAGGCAAGAGAGAAATACTGTGTCCAGTTATAAATGGCCTTGCATATCACATTAAAAACTTTATTTTGAGAAAGGGCAGTGGTGAACCATTAAAGGATTTCAAGCAAGGACATGATGTTACAAGACTTACATTTTAGAAAGCTAGCTTACTTTAGCTGCACTGTGAAAAGGGCTGGTGGTGGGCACGAGGAGGTAAGATGGGAAGCAAGGAAGCCAGCTCGGAGGCCACTGTATTAATCTAGGCAAAGGATGACAGTGGCTTAAGAAAAGGGCAGTGAAGATGTACAGAAGTAACATATTTACAGGTGCTGGGTAACTAATTTGATATGGGGAATAAGGGAGAGGGAAGAGTTAAAGATAAAATACACATCCCTCGCTTGTGTAACTAGGAGAATGACAGTGCCATTCACGGTCACTCAGGAAGAGAAATGAGTTTCACAGAGTCAGGGAAAAGTTCATTTTGGGACATGTTGAATTAAAATTGTGAGTACTTGTCAGATAATAAATCTGGGCAGTAGGCAGTCATATATGTATAGAAGTACAGAACCCAGAAGAGCATGCTGGGCTGCAGAACCATCTGGTAACTAAAATTACGAGACTGGACAAGATTATCCAGTGAGAGTATGTAAAGAGATGAAAATAGGGCCCAAGATAAAACTCTGAGTTTCTCACTAATTTCAAGGAACAAGCACAAAGGGAACCTGAAAAGGATAGGTAGGAGGAAAACAGGAAGAATGTGGTATCACAGAAGCCAAGAGAAAATACTTCAGGGAGAAAATGGTCAACAGTGACTAATACAGTTGGGAGGGCCAGAAAGATAAAGATTAAAAATGTCCACTGGATTTATAAACAAAATCTTGTTAGTGACCTTGGCAAAAACAGTTACAGTAGGCAGAGTAAGTCACTCTACCTCCCATGAAGTTGTTCCTGATCCTTCTTAACTTACACTGATTTTGGCCCTCTCTGAATGCCTCCGTGACCTACTAGTCTATGGTATTCATTCTGACACTTAATCATATATGATCTTTTACTAATATTCCAGTACTTCACATATGTTGATCTTATCTTCCTATAGTAATAAGCTCAGTGAGGCCAAGAACTACGAATATAATTCTTTCCTTTCCCATACAGCAGTGTTACTGAAGGACCTGTGCCAATCCACAAACTGTTTTGTTACTAATCCCTGATAAAATAAGTACAGAAATAGAGAGTAAGCTTTAAAAATTTTTTTATAATAATTTAACAGAATAATTTTGTCTATCGAATTGAATAAAAAAATTTAGTCTGTATTTTGTATGTCTTAAACATTTAATTTCTCTAAGAAATATATTTTATTGTATTTTACAAAGATATTCACCCAAGATGGATTAAAGGAGGAAAAAAGGTCATCAATTAGAGATATTTTGAGATGCACTGCCTTAAATCATCTAGTTAAGGGCTATAGATATAATTACTACCCAACCTTATGTACTATGAGAATGAATGAATGAATGAATGGATTTACCCATGACAGGAAAATAACCAGAAATAAACGGAACCCAGAGGAGAAAAACAATCTCTGAATGTAACTACCATATAAAAAAGTAAGATTGAGAAACACCAACTGACTAGGTTAGAGCTTGTGACACCCAATCAAGTGATCCAGGTTGTGCCAAAAACCCTAGGTAGTGTTAATCAAAGGAGAAAGGGTTGATGAGAAGATAATTTTGGAAACCAGTACAAAAAGCAATTTATTACAAAGAAAACTGCCCTCTGGCAGGATGGCAGCTGTACTTAACTAGCACATCTATAAGTGGCCTACTGAGGATGAGGCTCTCCAGGAGCAGGCTTCAGTGTAGAAATTATTTGGTTAAGAAAAGAAGTTAGCCAAAAATTAAGAATGGGAAATTCTACTAGCCTGAAGAAAATGAGAATACACTGAGCACCATAGTTTAGAGAAAGAGGAAATTCAGATATTTCAGTTGGAGATCCTGGGTTCCCAACCCTAGGCCCACACCTCTTTATTAAAAGCTCCTAAGAGAGTAAGTTGGGCTCCGTGCTGCTACTCACTGGTGTCATGGTGACAAGTGGGGAGGGTCCCCGTGGGCGCTTCAACAGCTGCTGGGCATGCAGTTGGATGTTGGCTCCTCCATCCGATGCCCTCCGGCCAAGGGGGCCCATTCCATTCAGCAGCTGTAGGGTGGGCGGCTGTAATAAGGACTGCTCCTGTCAGGAGTAGAGTGAGAAAGACAGAATGGTAAGTGCGGGTGGGGGAAAGGAAGAGAGAAAACAGCAGTACTCTGATCTACTGAAAATAAGGGATCCTTTGATGGTGCTACAGACTACAGAAATCTTCCCTCACCTCAGATGCTTTGCAAGAGAAATTATCCTTCTCTATAAGAAACCCCTTAAGTTTTAGGGAAGGTCCCTCAAAGTCTCTCAAAGGAAGCTCAAATGTGTTTCTTCTGGGGCAAGTCCTCTCCCATATCCAGGTACCTTGTACTCAAGTTGCCCAGTTGGCTGCAAATTTTGCATGGGCAACAGGTTGTGCATGAAGTTCATGTTAGGGGCCACCTGCAGAAATGGAGCCTGTGGGTTGACTCCAAGAAAGCCAGGTAGGAGCTTCTGCAGATCTTCCATAACTTCCGTGCTAAGAAACAGGGTAAGAGAGAAGTCCGGTTAATATTTTTACTCAAAAGTGCTATATCCCAAAACTGATGAAACTGATACGTTTGGTACAATTTATTTTATTTTTTAATTTTCTTCCTAAATTTGTATTTCTAAGATCCCAAAGTAAGTAGAAGCCTACTGTGAAGAATGTGACCCTCTGCCACTTTACTATTTGGGACTGGGGACAGCGATTCCTTGACCACTCATGTAAAACCAACAGCTCTGAGCCAGGAGGAAATACTGGCATCAGTCCAGTTCAGGTTTGCAAAGCCTGGAGGTGAACATAAAGTTTCTGGAGGACACCGCCACCCACTAAAACAATGGCTGCCCAAAGTAGCAACTGATTCACCAGGGAAAGAACACAATTACTCCTGTCAGTGCAGGGAGGACAGATAAGTAGTGGATGTGCACGGCTGTAGTGCTCCGACAGTAGGGTTTACAGCACACTTTAAAATAAGAGATCTTTCCACTAGCAGACAGAGACAGCTGACACAGTCTTTGGAGGCAGAATGTTTCCCCACTGCTTGTTTGAACATAGGCTGAGAACAAGAAACATAAAGGAAGCAAATCAGCAGGCCTGGGAGGCTTTTAGGGAAATCACTCAGAGAAGAGGTATTTATAAGAAAACTAGCTTTTCCCCTAGTTGAACTCTCAAGAGAACTCTTGCCACCTTCTCTTCTCTACTTAGTAGAGAAAATATTCAGAAAAGAGGTAAGGATATTTTTAATGTGGAGTCTTCAAATGTAGGACAAAAACAGAGAAAGTCAGCTTTAAGGACATTTCCCAAGTGTGAGGACATCAGGAACACACTGAAGGACTGTTCTGGGAAAACACTTTGGAAAACTGGTACTTATTCAGTGTGTTTTTGGAATCTTGTTCATTTAATTTAATTTGTAACATACATAAATTACATCATATCATCTGTCCTCACTTCCTACATGAGTCTTGCAGTAGAACATTTATTAGCAAGTATCATCTCTAGAAGCTGTGAAACTCGAATGAATTGTAAGGGGTACTTTTACATGATTTAGATCAGAAGATCTCAATCTTTGTGGGCGAAGGCACCATTTTACTCTTCACTAAAGTATTGTGATTAATTGGCATGATGGTGGCTATTGCCCACGATCCACTAGGGACAGCTCTGTAATTCTTTAGTCAAAACAAGTCTGATCTACCAGGGATCCTGAAATGGGTTAAAAACATGCCTCGGCCACTGGATCAGATCTCATCTGGGAGATACAATAAAGTAGAAAAAATTTGCCATAGTAGGAACTCAAAGTCAGGTGGGAATTCTTTGCCTTGGTGTTAATTAGGCTGTTGGCCAATTACTCACCGTGGGTCAGCCACACCCACTGTGTGCCTTCTCATTGACAAATATCGGACCAATGCTTCAGGGGAAGGCTCTTCACCCTCATCACTGTCCAAGTTCACTGTTCCATCGGGCTGAGGTGGAGGGAAACACAATTGAATTAGAACTGAGAAGTAAGGAAAGGAAGCAAGGATATGGGAAAGAAAGTGGTTTCAGCTGACAACTACTAGAGGGTGCTACTTGCCTCCACAATTTGGTTCTCTGGGTTGATCAGCTGCACCTGGGGAACGCTGATGTTCATAGTGGTCCCAGCTTGCTCTGCCTGGAAAGCAGTACATACAAATACACAAATACCTTAAACACTAGAGGGAAATGATGTCTTTCAAAGTATTCTTGATTGCTAAAGTATATGTTTCTATCTCTGAGTCTTTGGTTCTTCTACCCTTAGAAGCTACAATAAGCAAGCATTCTTTAGAGACAACAGTCTCTCTCGGTTATTTGCCATTTCTTAAAAAAAGAAAATTGCAACTACTGTTGTCCATCTTGAGGACTCCAATATGCTTTCATCCTCTCTAAGAAAGGTTCAAATCTTTGCTTGACCTCTGACAAAAGAGATGACAGATGGAAGAGACAGAGGTAAGGAAGACCAGGAAACTCTCTTGACTTAAGAGTTAGTGAGCAATGGCTAACCACACCCCTGCCCCCGATGCTACTTGTCCTGAATCAGGTCACTGCAGTTATTGCCTACCTGGATATTGACTGGTGCTGGAAAGGCCATGGCTCGGGGCATGCTAGGAGGTGCTCCGACACGCAGGGTTTTATGTCTCTTATGTCGATCACACAGCAGGCTGTAGATGGCACTATAGTGATCATAGGCATCTGATCTTAATGACTACCAGGAGGGAAGGGAAAAGAGTAAAAAACCCTGGTGAAATGGCAAGTCAATGACCCAACCCTTTCAATAGTAACATTAGAAGACCAAAGCACCTTCTTTCCAAGCCCCAGCGAGGGGCAGAGGAAGAACAGGAGGAAAACAAAAAGACTCATGTTCCTGATGGTCATCAGATAGGAGGGGAGTTAGGGGGATGGGTGGAAAAGGTGAAGGGATTAAGAAGTACAAATTGGCAGTCACAAAATAGTCATGAGGATGTAAAGTACAGCATAGGGAATATAGTCAGTAATATTGTAATAACTATGTATGGTGTCAGATGGGTATTAGACTTATTGGTGGGATCACTTCGTAAGTTTTATAAATGTCTAATACTATGTTGCACACCTGAAACTAATGTAATATTGTATGTCAATTGTAATTAATCGACAAATTAAAAAAATGAAACTAAAAAAAGACCCAAGTTCCAAGAGAGGAGAAAAAATGAAAAAGGCAGGACAAAGGGAGTATGGCTACATCTCACTTTGTTCTCCACTCCTTTAGAGATACCTGTAGTGTTCGCTCTTTGTCCAGTCCCATGTCCTCCATGGCCAAGAGGACATCCTCATTCAGGGGGTCCACCTGTCTTTCTTCCTTTAGTTGTTGGCATTCAGCTATTAACTGTAACATAAAAACAGTCGAGCTATCAAACCCCCAATTAGCCATGTTAAGATGACATATCATATGTAATGAACAAGCTGTTCCACGTCCCTTAGCTTGGGATATTTTTGGTTGCAGACAAAGCATAAGCATCAAACCCTTGGTGCTCAGCTGTGAGCAGACAAGATCTCCACTTTCCTGAGCTTCTTGGGGGTATCTGGGATGGCCATAATGGTTTAAATAAAGATATGCTATAGGAGCCATTGAACTGAGCATACTTATGAGAGGAAGGAGACATCCCCATGGTGGGTGAGCTACAGAACTATGGGCTGTACTGTCTCAACAGCCAAGAAGGGACTGTGATTTGGGGACAAGTGGTATCACTATTTTCCAACAACTCAGCTGGTTTAAAATTCCTTCTTTCATTCTGTTGCTTTAGTGTTACACAACAGTTTGTTCCCCATGCTGCCTTTTCAGGTCCTGGCCTAATTATAATCTCATGCAAAAAAGATTCCAGTAGCTCTGAGAAGAGTTCCTTAAGGCAAGTGGTACCTCCTTACCCTGTCAAAGTTGGGATCGGTGTCCCCTAGCTTCATCCACTTGTGCTTGCAGATCTGCTCCATAGAGAGGCGCTTATTCGGGTCCAATACCAGCATGTGGCGGATCAAGTGCTCACATTCTGCAAGAGACAAAGAGCCTGCCTCAGTCTCCATGAAGGAGGCACAGTGGGGCTGCCTCTAGTGAGACAAGGTTAAGAGGCAGATTTTCAAGCTCCTTGCTTCTAATTTGTCTCTTGCTCCTTGATCTTACCTATGTCATTGCTTATTCCAGAAGGGACTGGGCAAGGCAGAAAGAGGTAGAGAAAAGAGAAATTCAAATCTGGTAATCTGGTTAATATCTTCAGTAAAAGTCCGATTAGAAGAAGTCTGGGGGTAATCCATGGATTTCATTGATTTATATTATGCATGGCCCCATTTAACACAACTGATGAAGAGCTGAATGCCCTCGAAAGAGATTAAGTATCTTTTAAGGTCCTCAAAACAGTGAGTTCTTTCCTCACAGTGTGTATTACTATGTACACACTAACACTTTTGGCTTAGGTGACTAAAAGCTCTCTTCAAAATTCAGGGAAATAAAATTTCTAATCTTTCACGGTGAGAGGAGAGAAGCAGAGGCACAGGATACCTCCTTACCACACACTGGGACTCTCTGCTGGCCTATTTATCATTTTCTTAATGTTGTTTAAACATTTGCAGGTGCTTACAACTGGACTCTGACCTACAGATTCAGATCAATAGATAGTTCTCTCTCGGAGATCATACTACAAAATATATTGCAGAAAGAATGATGGATTCAAAATCAAGAAGAATATATTTTAATTTCGAAAACACCCTCTAAGTTTTCTCATCTGTAAATTGAGGGTATTGAGGATGATGTGGAAGTAGTGCTTGTGACAAAGGTGGTGGTGGTGATAATAAAAACAGCAGTATTAAGCAGACACTCTTCTGAGCACTTTACAATGATTATTATCTCATTTAATCCTCACAGATCGGAGGAAGGTACTATCATCATTCCCATTTCAAAGATGGTAAAAATTAGGTGCAGAGAAGAAACTTGTCCAAGGTCACATGGTAAGTCGGATTTCAAACCAGACAGTCTGACTCTTTGGCTGGTGCCCTTTACCACATGCTGTAATGCCTCTGCACTATTCAGAGCTGTGGGCAGGATCCAAATTCCTGAACTATTCATTTAACATCTTCACCCAAGACACCATCATCTCTCCCTTAGACTATTGCAAAAGTCTCCTAACTGGTCTTCCTGTTTCTATTCTTACTCCTTTAGAATCTATTCTCCATAGAGAAGCAAAGGGGCTATTTCTAAAACATTAATCTGAGAATATTACTACCTTGCCTACAACTCTCTAATCTCTTTCCATAACCCTCAGGATAAACTCCAAAGTCTTGGGCCTATGGTCCCGAGCCTCCATCTCTGAGCTCATCTCTCTTGCCATTCTCCCCTTGTCTCATTGAGCTCCAGCCACACTGGCATTCTTCTTAGCTGGTGCACAGGCTTAACATACTCCTTCCCATGGCCTCTACATTTGCTGTTTCCTTTAGCTGCAATGGATGCTCCTCTGGCCATCATATGGCTGGCTCTTTGTCATTTGGGTAGGGCTTAAATGTTACTTCCTCAGAAAGCTCTTCCCTGGACACCTAAAATAGGCCTCCAGTCACTTTCTATTACATAATACTGATTTTCTTCACACTTACGACTTTGTGAATCATCTTATTTATTTACTTGTTTATTGTTTAACTCCTCCACCACAATGTAAGGTCCATGTCTTTCTTACCACTATTTTCAGTACCAAACCTCTAATACCAAAGATGGTTATTACCCCTAATAGGAGCTAAATAAATAGCTACTGAATATATATAACAAATAGGTATTTATTGAATACTTACTCTAATCAAATGAGACTGTATTTGTGGAGATGCTCTTTAAAACTATAAAATTCTGTAGTAAGTTTCTGTTTAAAAATTTTGTTTCTATTTCGTTATAGCTGTGCTGAAAACAAAACTGGCCAGTGATAACAATAATAAATTATTTCTAATTTTAAAAGACTTTTTATATACAAGGCACTGTGATTAACTTTTTTCATTTATCTTCACAATACCCTTAAATTAGATATGATTAACACCATTTATAGAAGAAGAAGAAACAAGTTAACTAATGAACTCAACATTGCAAAATAATGGCAGTGCTGGAACTTGACAGTTATGCTCTTGACTGCCCTGCTACACATCTTCATATAGGTATAAATTGTTTGCTCTATTTTTTCAGAGTGAATTCAATTCTGCAACCCTACAATTTCTGCACATCTGGTAAATACTATTCTATATTATAATCTTTAAAGGAATACTAAGAATAATTAAGGCAAATTACTCTTAATTTTTACTTTATTCTAACTTTAAAAGAAAATACAACAAAGTCCCTATATCAAAATGATTTTAGAAGGCATTTATTTGTTCTTGCTTTGTGATTAAAAGTATATTCAAATTCGGTGTAGATCCTAAGGCCTGAAGTTCCTACATCTCTAAAAAAGAGTAAGTGCGATCTACGACATTAAGCTTTTATTAAAATTGTTTCCAGAATAGCAAGCATAGACCCCATAATATAGCATCTGTATAGGTTATAAATATCACTGACACACGCCTTTATAGTCTGCAATTACTTGAGGAAAAAAAATGTTCTTAATTTAGAAAGTTACTAAAGCTAAAGCCCCTTTGTAGGGAAGGCCTGGACTTGGTTCCCAAGCCATGAAATTCTTGTTAGGATCTCTAGATGGCACTCTTCTGTTTTCTTTTGGTTTCCATACAGCATTTAGTGCATGAGTGCTGATTCAGATGACCAACGCGGAATGACATTCAGTTACAAGCTTGATTTAAAACAGAGATTTTAAAAGACAATTTTCTTAAAGAAAAAATTAATCGATACCACCATAATATGTCCTGATTAGAAGACATATCTAGTTCAATTTCACGATCTTGAAACCTCTATTTAGTCATCTGTAACCATTTTTTTGGCCTCAGATGCCTTGAAAAATCTCCAGAAAAATACAAACAAGAACATACACAAAATTTTGCATATAATTTTAGGCTTTTAAAGGAGCCCAAAAAGTGTGCAAGAGATCCTCTAAGTGTCTATGGGTCCCAGGTTAAGAAGCCCTTGTTGCAGTAGTCATACCTAGAGAATAAGAGCTCTTACTTTCTATGCCCTACATAATATCTAGCATGCAAAGAAACAGAAATCTACACTTTTCATATGTTCCACAGATCAAATATGACAAAATGCAGAAAGTTAGTATTATCAACTCATACTTCCTAAGTGTCATATATATATATATATACAGTTCATGAAATTAAATTCAAACTAGATTTGGATGCACTATTCTACATAAAACGTGGAAAGAGGGTGGAAACAAAGGGAATAAATGCTCTCAAACCTAATAAGAGAATCAAGCACAGAACAGTCAACTAAAATGAGTGGAAAAAAGATGGGGCCTCAGATTAAAAGGTACAAATATCAACTTTCCCAGATGCCAAGAAGTACTCTAATGTCAAAATGGCTCCATCACTTGTTCCCGTCCAAAAGGCAGAGCCTTTGATACTGAATGAAACTGAAGCACTTTGGGCAATACAGGAATATGCTGTTCTGCTTATGTGTGCCAGAGCAGCAGCATCATTCAGAGGCTGCTTTCATTTGTTCTACACAAGACGCCAAGCGGTCTCTGCAGTGAAAATCACTGTGGGCCCATGAAACTCGATATGCCATCAGAATATTAACTGGAGGATGCAGGGCTCAGGCCCTGCCTGTGTTTGGATGACTTTGGAGAGAGCGCTGCTGTGTGGGCAGGGTCCTAAGACGGGAATTCAGTTGAGATTGCCAATGTGATTCCATCTAAGAAGGCCAGGTCTTTAACATCTTCTTTTCTTGTTTGACCTTGATAATAAACAGCTTTCTCTAACAGGTTGAAAATATTCGGCCTGAGGGGCAAAAAATGAAGGATGGGGAAGGGGAATTAAAAATCAACTTCAAATTCACCAAAGATAGTAGTTCTGTCTCTCGTTCTCAGACTAGAAGAAGAAATAGAATAACTAAAGAAAGAATTTCCTGACTAAAACTTTGAAAACATGCTATGTGAAAAAAGGTTAAAAGCAATGAGGCCGATTTATCTTGGAGAAGTGTAGGTAAAGGTGATAAGGAACACACTGGGTATTCAAGTCTGAAGGGTTTTTATGAAGAAGACAAAGCGGATTTACATCGTGCCTCCAGGGGCCTAAATATGGAATATTTAGGAAGTAGGTTCAATTTAGGAAAAGTCTTCCTAATTATTAGAGTTGATCCAAATTACTGGATCAGGGTCCTAGGGATCTGAGGTGGACTCTTTAGGGAAGTGAGAGGGGGCAGGCAGTCAAGTGGCCAGGGCCGCACCTGGAACACAGCTAATTTTATCCATATTATAGATTTAGTGTTCTGAGCAAGATCTTCATGTGCAAAATTGAGTCCAGAAACAAGTGGATATGACGAACTCATTGGTACCCCACCCCCCAACTCTAAAAACCATGTAACTGTGAAAAGGGAATGATTTGTCTTGTGAAACAGTGTACTTATTATCACTAGACATGTTTAATTAGAGGCTGGCATTTGTCACTAGAAGGGCTCCCAGCATTAGGTGTGAGGAAAACTGGGAGTCCTTTAAGGACAGAGACTGTCTCTTGCTGAGTAATAGGCCTTCAATAATGCCAATGGAAAGAAATAGGGAACTAGATGACTGCTACAATTCCTTCAAAAAACTTTAATAATCGAATTCTAAGAATCCACAATAAAATGGGCATTTTTCATTTTTCAAGTTAAAAAAAGTACATAACTATCATTTTACAGAAGATTGAGAGATGGCACTGTTTGGGGGCAAAACCAGAATCACATGATTTGCAAGGCTGTCCCCTTTGAGCTTTAGAGTTCTTTGTCTCACACAGGGGGTACTTCCTTACTGATCTTTTCTGAGACTATACAGAATAATCTGTAAATCAGATTACCACTTGAGGAGACATCTGCATGGGAGCATAGCCATAACATCAAGGTTATGATACAACAAAAGAACTCTTGGCAGATGAGTGTTCTCCATAAAACCCAGGGATTTAGCTGAAAGTGTTAATAATATATCTTTAGCATGTTAAGAGAGCGAGTGACAGAGAAAAGAGTAAAAACAACACAGGGAAGGATGGAATGAAAGGTTAAAAGAGCAATTCTCAAAAAACATTATTTAATAATAATTACAGACATTTATTAAGCACTTACATGATAGAGTGCTAAACCCTTTAAGCTTATTTAAGCATTTAAGTCACACACCAACTCCTATTATTTATTATATCCATTTTATAAAGAAATTAAAAATTAGAGAAATGAAGGAACTTGACCAGATAATATGAGGCAAAACCAGGATACAAATTCTGGTCAGTCTTACTCCAAAGCCAGAGTTCTTAACCTGTATAGTACCTAAAATAAATTAATTATTGATGTTTTAGGTAGTAGCCAGCATATCTCGATAAAAGCAAATCAAATCAATTTCATTCCTCTTCTGACAGATCAAACGCCATATCATCTTCACAGGTTCCATCATGATAGGGTCATCTTCAAGCCAAGTTAATAAAAAATGGGCTTGGTAAATTCATGATCAGAAGACTGTGAACTAGCTGGAAAACAATGTTAAGGGGCAATGTTAAGTTGAATTAAATGCACTACAGAAGAGTGAACTTAGTTTATAGACTCTGCTTGTTGCACGGTGATGAAGACTATAATGGAAGGCTAGAAACAACAGGCTTTCTCAATCAAGGAATCACAGACAAGGAGAAAAGATAGGCGGTGATTTAGGGAACTAGAATCTTCAGGCTGATCCTATAAGGGAGGGAATGCCAAACGTCCCTTAAATCCTTCATGTGATGCCAAAAGTATGGGACATGGCAAAGCAGTCATTTTCAGCTCTGTGGGCAGAGGAATGGTCTGAAAGAAACTGAGTCATAGATTCTTTCTGACCACATAAAATTACTTTGAGCTGGGGAAACAGAAGACATCTGTGTGCCAGAAGGCATGGAAAGAACGCAAAGAAAAAGCAATTATCCAGGAAATTCATGTTTCTTATAGGTGCTTGGAGGAAAGGTATTGTCTGGTTTCTTGTATGCTCTTTCCAGTAAATACTAAGTGTGTAAAAGGTAATCCCAAAGCATTTAGCCCAAGAGTTCTTTATTTTCAATAATTTTAACAAACTTCTTAATAATATTTAATTCTCTAAAACAATTAAATTTCCAAAGAGGCTCTATTTTCCTCAAATCTCAAAATCTGAAAAGAAGACAAAAATAAATTGGTTATTAAATTTCTAAAACATCTGTTTTTCTGGAAAATAAATAACTTTATACATTTTTTTAAAAAGTTAAATGGCACCAAAGTCTTAAGATTTTCAGAACAAGGGTATCATGTGCTATACTGCCTGATTCTGTTATCTATTCACTTTGTCCAGATCAGGTACCAGTCTGGGGCAGAACCAATACTATTATAGCAGACAAGTAGAATGAGATTTTTAAGTGGTCTGCAAGGACAATCTCTGGATGGAGGAACATGGTTTTGTTAAGAGTCTATGCCCTTACTTTATACATTCTAAATCTACAAATGTTTGTGACCCAGAGCTCTTCTTTAATGCTATTGGCCTTTTCCAAAAAGAAAAACCATGCATAAGACATGCTGCTTTTCTTAATAAAATAAATAGATAAAGTCTGTCATAAGGTCCTGATCCTGTCATAATCATGGCTAAAATAGTGTGACTATCTTGCTATGTCATGATCTCTACAGAAATAATTAAAAAGTAAATTAATAAGAAATTATGGGTGTTTTTTCCAAGATACCTTCATTTGGTAAGAAGCTGGCCAGAGTTAGGGCCAGCTTCACTGTTTGTGGACTAAGCCCTAGAAACGACATTTTTAAATATGCCTGGGGAAACTCTGTCATTGTCAGCTGTCAGCTAAGGTCAAACCTATTTTACATAGTGACTATTTAAAAATCTAAACAATGTGGACAAATGGTCTTGAAATAAGACATTTCTATATAAAAATAACATACACCGAATGTACTACCCTATATAGATGAATTCAGAGATTACCTAAATGCAACCACATGAAATACAGGGGTTTTTTTTGGTTGTTGTCGAAGTTGGCATGAAATTTTATTTTACTGGATATTATTAGAACAACAGTGCTCTATGGATTAGAAGATTTTTATTCTCTAAATTAAATGTTAATGCTTTTATGTCACAATAGAAATATATAAGCATTTCTAACTTGCAAGTTAAGGGACTTTACTTGAAGTAGGAGCCAATATCAGTTTCACACAACCATAGAAAATGCATAATCTTAGAACTGACTGTAATAAAAAATGGAAGTCCTAGTACTGGGTATTGAGTAACATTCCTAGAAGGATAGTCTGACAGCAAGAGATCAGACAAGAAAGTGGAGAGTTCTTGGTTTAAATACAAATCTCAACACCACTGTTTTCTGCAAATTATCATCAGAATGTTTTGGAATAGAAATGAAGTTCCTTATAAGTACTTCCTTTGAGACACTTTCTGTGGTTGAACACAAAAGACCAAAGAGAGATGGCTTGGCACAATTTAGCAAATAAAGATGGAGCTGATAAGAAAGGCTTCTATTAAGAATCAATAAACAGAGTGAGAGGCCTTCTCTTCAGTTTTAACAGTTTATCAATCTGAGATAGACTGAGGAGAAAACAAATGTTTGACCCACATATCTCCATTTATTAGAAAAATAAGGTCTACTTCTTAAACTTTTCTTATTTTCAACAGTTTTTATAGGTGGCTGTGATGCTTCCAGAATTAAGATTTAGAATTAGGAGATACTGACTTAAAGGCTGGAGATACCAACAACTACCCGACCTTGAAAAGACCCTGGCATGCTATACTGTTACACTAGAGGCTGTCCAATTTGTAGTTCACGTTTTAAATAAAAATTTGTTCCTAATACTATCATAGCATTATTTAAATATATCTTTAAGTCCTAATATCAATCATTATAGAACAAACTTCTGGCTCAGTTTTATTCCAGAGTCCAATATAGAGTACTTGATACTAACTTTTTTTTCAATAAATAATCCAGATGTAGATGAAAAAATGTCTATTCTAGGATTCTTTTGATACTTAGAATAACTTGGAAGATAAGTATTTATTGAGAATTAAAACATAATCAAAGACAGATGTTTCTGAAGCCAGACCATGAGGGTTCAAATCTAAGCTCTGCCACTTTCTAGCTGTGTGATTCTGGGTATGTTATTTAAACTTACCATGCCTCAATTTTCTTGTCTATCAAGTGACAATAGCAGTTTACCTCATAGGGTTGTTGGGTTGTTTTGAATATTAAATAAGCTAATGCAATAGAGTCTGGTATGTAGAAAGCATTCAATGAATATGAGCTATTATCCAAGTCTCTGGAGTCTTTCTACTTAGAACTTCCTCCCTTTCTCTATTTGCCTCTATAAGGTTACCATAAGCTAGGAGTCAGTTTGCTTAAAAGGGTAATAATAAATAGGGCAGTACCAGTATTTATCTGCTGGTTTTCTATTATATAAGGTAAAATCATGGAGATGGTCAGCGGAGGCCTCCTTAACTCAGAAGTAGATCTAGCTTCTTTGCTGACATATTGTGTGATTTCTGTGCTCACCAACACAAAAGTACTACACAGATTTTCTCCCTCATGGCGGAGTATGCCTCAAAAAGGTATGAGAGAACTGCTTTGAGGACTTTGAGCCCCTTAGTATACGGAAACTGATGGGTGAGCTACTTTAATCTCCTGTCCCATTCTGTCTAAACAAAATGCTTTTAGCCAAGCAAGATGTTGTGTGGTTCTTGATGAGTAAGCCAATCAGTGCAGAGTTGTTTGCATCTAAGTAGAAGCTTTTTGGCAGAAGCTGCACAGTACAGTCTCCATCAGAAGCATTATGTAAGTCTGGGTCTTGCATTTCCAGTGATAAAATGCTTATGTAGTATTACAATTAATTAAGTCATATGAAGTTTAATCAATAAGGACTCAAAAATATTGTCCACAAGAGATCTCTATGCTCTCACTGTCCCTATAGTTTTTTCATTACAAATTAATTTTCCTTCAGTTGATATTACTATATTCACTAGCAGTTAGTATGACTGGTGAATAAGACAAACTAAGGTTTAAGAAGTAGGCCTCTGATGGCTTTAAAAAATGTATTAGTAGTGAATGAGTTTGGTGTTCAAAAAATTTAAGTCATTGGCTTCCCGCAGTGGGAGCCAATACATGTGGCCAGGCCAAGGCTCATCTTTATAACAGCTCAAAAAAAACAGCAAGTTTCAACTTTTAGTCCTTTTGTAATTTAGGCTCGGGGTTTTACCTAACTGTTCTTTGGGATGCTCTAAGTTTAATCCAAAAACACTGGTCTAGACTAAACTTATTTTACTTGGACATAGAAAGTTAACTCTATTGTAGATCAAAACCTTTTTAAAACTAGAAGTCACTTAACCTGGTCATTTACCTAAGTACCTACATAACAAATGTACGTGAAACCAATTAATAATTCACATCATCAGTGAGTTACCTAACATTTAATAATAAAACACAAGAGGTCTGATGTAAGAGTCTATAGGTAAGTGGCAATGATTCAGCTTGTCATTAAAAAATATTTACTAAATGTTTATACCATACCAGGCTCTGTTAGCTTTTATGGACAATGATGATGTGTGAAACACAGTTCTGATATAAAGGAGTTTACATTCTAGGGGAGAAAGGAAGAAGACATATATATACTTCTAAAACTAGGTAGTATAAAATCAATTCAGCCTCGAATAAAACCTCTTTTAAATTTATACTGCTGTCATTCCAACTTGAAAGTGTGTCTTTAGTATATATCAGGATGCCCATGAAGGGAAGCTTGTATCAAACAAGAACCAGACATAGAAATATCCACTAATTGTGAGGATACTTTATTCCACCCATTACTGATAATAAAGAGAGGCTTAGAATTCTTGAACTAACTGTATCCATTTGTATTTGCATGGCTTCCCACACAGCTGTAGATACTCTGGAATTCAACTTGGCTAGAAGAAGCTAGACTATGGGGCCTTCCCTACTTTGCTTCCCAAGTGCTAATTTAGAAAACTATACCAGCTCTGTTGGAGTTTCTAGATCCTTTTGGCAGAAAAATGGATAAACTCAGCTCAAGTCCATGACAATAGACTGAGAAAGGAAAGTATCTTGCTCTTTAGGACTTCCCTCAACCACACTACCTTCTGCAGTAAAGTGATAGTGGGTCTAACAGGCTAGAAAGTAGCTGGCTCCAGCCTCCAGATAAAGAATTAACTCTAGGTCTAGTGAGGTGCAACAGTGCCCAGAAACTAGAAGTATACACAGAAGATGAACTCTACGGACGTACTCTAGGTTTCCTTCATAAGAACCTGAAACTTTATGGTACTTGAAGGATGTTTAAGCTAAGAAAAGACTAAACAATCTTATGAATTCATTTTCTCCTATGCCTTATCCTGTTGACAGCATTCTCTGATGGGCCTTTGGAATTCAGGCCCATGATGTTAGGCAAGGTTAAGCACAGGTATATATCCCTGAGGGCAGGAGAGGTCATACTGGTAACACAGCAATTGACTACTTATGTTCTAGATTGGGTTGTTTCTCATTTTCTGTACTTAATTTTTTTTTTTTTTTAAATTTATTCCTACTTAGAGAATTACTTGTCTGGGATTAAAAAGTGACCATATTTAGGATAATTATGTTGGTGTTCTCTGAGTCTTTAAACTTTCATATTGACTTACATCATATTACAAATATCAGTTCTTTCTAAGTAGTTAAATGCTGTACAGTTTATTTCTAAGCACTAACAGACAATGTGGTTGACAACATGGTTAGCTATTTTATCAGCATTCACTACCTGAAGCCAGCTCTAGTAAGGCTTGAGTAAAAATCTTTTGCCATGATGCAGGGAGTGGGGGTGAAGAGTAGAGGAGATCCAAGTTGCTCACAGGAAATGCTGTGGATATTGGAGAAGAAGAGGAAGTGGTTTGTTTATCTTGCCATTTCTTTGCAACAGTATGGTGTAGAAGAACAAACACTGAATATGAGTACTGACTTAGTCATTTACTATCTGTGTGGCTTTAGGCAAGTTAACTAATTTCTTTAAATTTCAGCTTCTTAAACTTCACTGGCAAAATGAAAAATATATGTCAATACCAATTCCAGAGTATAGTTACATAGCTCAAATTAGATCAAATACAGGAAACACTATGTAAATTCAGTAGCCCTAAAGAAATGTAAATTACTGTTATTAATATTATTTGAATACAAGTATACACTCTGGAGAAGTTTAGATAGTTAGCATTTTAACAAACCTATGCATGCATTCCTTCATTCATTTAACAAATATTTTGCCCTAAGTCCTGGGAATATAGCAGTAAACAAAAACAAAATTGTAGTCAAGAAGCAGTATAGTGGGGGGTGGGGACACAAAAACAAATAATGCCACCTAATGGAAAGTTCTATGAAAAAAAAATAAAGCATTGTTATGGAAAAGGGAGGATAAGGGTAGTTAGGAAAGGCCCCTCTGAGGGGACATTTAAACAGAAACCTCACGTGAGGTGAGGAAGCACGCCATGCAGATACTTGAGGGAACAGGAATGTATGTGCTGGGCAAGTCTGAGGAATAGCAAGGAGGCCTCTATGAACAGAGCTCAGAATCTAAGGTGAATAGTAGAAAATGAGATTAAGGGGCGGGTGGCAATCACAGTTGTGCCTTGTAGGCCCATAATGATAATAACTTTTTGAACTGTATTATAAGTGTAAATGAAAGCCATGGGAGGGTTGAAAGCAGGATTCCATTTATTATCTACTTTTACTAAGTCCTATCACATGCCAGATACCGTGCTAGGCTATAGACAACTGTGAAAAAAAAAATTTGTCTTCACTTTCTCTAAGCTCACAGAATAGTGTGAAAGACATACAATGAAAGAAGTAATTACAATAAAAAGTTTGGTAAGTCCCATGATAAAAGTCCAGAGACCTGAAGAATGGTAGAAATTATCTAGTTTCTTATTTCTATCACATTTAATTTCTTATTCTAGAATACAGGAGTGGGTAGGGTGGGTTGGGGTATAGGAGGAAGAAGTATTCCAGGCAGAGGGAATTAATCCAGAAAACATCACTTGTTCAGAGAACAAGAAGGAAATGATGGAGACTAGATGTAGAATAAGAGTTGGGGCTGAAGAAGTAGACAGGAATGAGGTTATAAAGGCATTTCTATGCCACTATTTTCCAAACAGTAGTCATGAGATAAATTTAGTATGCTATAATCAGCATTTTTAATGTAATAAAATAAAATATATAATAAAATATACACTTGCATGTAGTAAAGGCAAGTTTTGCTTTTTAAAAACCTTTTATTCAACAGAGAGAGAGAGAGAGAGAGAGAGAGAGAGAGAGAGAGAGAAAGTTTGTGTGTGTGTTCTAGGTCACAGTATAAAATATATTTGTTACTATGGTCATGATCAAAAATGTTTGAAAGCAGAACTCTATCCACTTTAAAGAGTAAACTTTAGCCTAAAGAGTGAACTTTAGCCTAAAAACCATTGAAAAGTTCAAGCTGGAAAATGATACGATCAGGTGTGTGTGTGTGTGTGTGTGTGTGTGTGCGCGCGCGCGCGCGTGCACACTCATGTGCATGCTTTGTTTTTATATATGTGTTTTAGAAAAATTACTCATGCAGCAATGTGGAGAATAGACTGGAGAGGAATAAGACTGCAGCTAGGAATCCATTTAGTTACCTAGTATTTAATCTAGGCAAAGGTCATTAAAGAAGTTGTTATAGGAATGGAAGGTTGGATCTACAGGATTTGGTAAGTGATCAGCTATGGCAATGGTGAGAGAGGAAGAGGGGACATCAAGGCTAGTTTCTGCCTCAGCTGGATGGAGATGTCACTCATTAAGATAGGGAACACAGAATAGAGCAAATTTGAGGGCCAGACCTCTCTTCCATCCTGGATGGAAGAGAGGTCTGGCCCAGAGAGTTAACTGAGCATTAATTGGGGACTGAACATCACAGCAATTTCTGAAGTCATGGCAGTAAGTAAGATGGCTTAGAAAGCTGGTATAAAGAGGAAAAGACTTAAAGGATGAACAGAGAAAGAGAAGTATGGTAGAGAAGACTGAGAAGGTACATCAAGAGGCAGGAAGAAAACTGGAGAACATGGTGTCTGAGTAGCAATGAGAAAAGTGTTTCAAAAAGTAAAGAGTAACTCAAGAGTAAGAAAACAATTTGATTAAAAAATGAGCAAAACACTTGGACAGGCCCATCACCAAAGAAGATACACAGATGGTAAATGGGCATATGAAAAAAAATGCTCATCATTTCCATACATCATTAGAGAATTGCAAATATAATAAGGTACCACAACACATCTATTAAAATGACAAAAATCCAAAGCTATGATAACATCAAATACTGGCGAGAACATGGAACAACAGGAACTCTCATTCACTGCTGGCGAGAATGCAAAATGGCATTTGGGAGACAGGCTGGTAGTTCCTTACAAAACTAGAAATACTCTCATTGTACAATCCAGCAATCACACTCCTTGGTATTTATCAAATGAATTGAAATTTTAAGTCCACTCAAAAACCTGCACACAAATGTTCACGACAGCTTTATTCATATTTGCCAAAACCTAGAAGCAACCAAGATGTCCATCAGTGTGTGAATGGGTAAATAAACTGGGGTACATCCAGACAATGGAATATCATTCATCATTAAAAAGAAATGAGCTATCAAGTCATGAAAAGGCATAGAGAAACCTTATATGGATATCACTAATTGAAAGAAGCCAATCTGAAAAGGCTATCTACTATATGATTGCAACTATATGACATTCTGGAAAAGGCAAAACTATGGAGACAGTAAAATGAGACGTGATTGTCAGAGGTTGGGAGGAGGCAAGGTTGAATAGGCACAGAGGATTTTTAGGGCAGTGAATCTGTTCTGTATGATACTATACTGGTGGATACATGTCATTATTATTTGTCCAAACCCAAAAAATATGTACCACCAAGAGTGAGCCCTAATGTAAACTACAGACTTTGGATGATAATCCAATGCAGTGTCGATGTAGGTTGATTGACTGTAACAAATGTTCTACTTTGGTGCGGGATACTGAAAGAGGGGGAGGCTATGAGTGTGAGGGAGTAGCGGGTATCTGGGAACTCCTTGTACTTTCTGCTCAATTTTGCTATATACCTAAACCTTCCCAAAAAACAGTGGATTTTTAAAAACAGAAAAGAGAGTGGTGACATGCTAAATATAGCTGGGTAGTCATTATGATAAAGGTTGAGGATATCCAGTTGATTATGACAAGATCACAGGTACCTCTGGCCAAAGCAATCTACTGGACCCATCCTCTGCTTCTTTTTATAGAAAAATTGAAAAGAGTTATATGTATTTCCTTTCTCCATTTCCTTTCTATTCCTTTTCTGCTGTATCCACATGAATTAGGTTTTTGCTCTTGCCTCTGCAACAAAACTGTACTTTAAGATCATCAATGATCTCCACATTTCTAAATCTAATATTCAGTTCTCAGTCACCTATCAGCAACACTCCACACAGTTCCTCTTCCTTGAAACATTTTCTTCACTTGTTTTCTATGACAGTTGACTCTCAGTTTACCTCACTAGCCATTCCTATGCTGATTCCTCTTCATTTTCCTAATCTCTGAATATTAGTGTGTTCCAGAAGTTAGTCCTTGGACCTCTTTTCTTCTCTGTAATCAATGCCTAAAAGTGATCCCATCTCATAGCTTTAAATATTATCTATACCCTGATAATTCCCAAATATACACCTCCAGCCCACAATTCTCAACTAAGTTACAGTACTACTACATTCAACTGCCTACACAATATCTCAACTGAGATGTCTAATGGGCATCTCAAACTAACACATCTAAAACATCTCTCCAAAATGTAAGTATTCTTCCCTAGCCATTACCATCTCAGTTAGCAATAAATTCATCCTCCCAGCTGCTCAAGCCAAAATCCCTGGAGTTACTTGTTTTTTTAAGTAAATTTATATTTAAATTAGTTTCGAGTATACAGTACATTGGTTAGACATCTATAATGTTCATAAAACAATCCCTTCAATTGCTCCCTCCCTCCCCTGGCCCTCCACTTAGCCATCATAATGCTAACTGCATTCCCTCTTCCATGCTCCCCGTGCCCAACTACCAACTAGTAATTTGTACTTCTTTAACCCTTCACCCCATTCTCCCAGCCTCCCAACCCCCCTCCCCTCAGTCCGTCACCAAACTGTCCACTATATTTGTGAGTCTGTTTTTGATTAGTTTGTTCTTTCTGTTCCTTAGATACCACATATAAGTGAGTTATTTTTAATTACTCTTTCTCTCACATCAAATCCAACATAAATGTTGCTGGAGCCAAACTGCCTAGGTTCAAATTCTAGTTTAGCTACTTAGTAGCTGTGTTATCTTGGGAAAATTGCTAAATGTCTCCTGGCTTCAGTTTTATCACCTGTAAAAATGGGGGTAATAGTCTTATGTATCTGATAGGGCCGTTATAATAATTAAGTTAATTTTTATTAAATGCTTTGAACAATGACTGCCATACAGTATGTAGTATCTCTTGAATCTGACCACTTCTTCCCATCTCTACCTCTATACCACAGTCTGGGAACTAGCTACCAATATCTCTCACCTGGATTATTGCAAAAGTCTTCTATTAACTGGTCTCCCTCCTTCAGCCCTTGAACATTTCAAGCAATAGAGCAGCCAAAGTGATTTTTTAATAAAACAAAAGTCACCATGAAATTCCTCAAATTAATAAAAGTCAGAAAAAAAACCTAAAGTCAGATTATGTTATTCCTCTGTTAAAGCCTCTGATCCTTTGCATTTCACTCAAAGTAAAAACTCAGGTCTTATATTGACTGACTAGGCCCTAAAAGTAAGCTCTCTCTTGCCTCTCTGACTTCATCTCTCTTGTCCCTGTCACTCATTCCTTTCTGAGCATAGAGGCCTTCAATCCTTTCCTTAAACACTCAAGCATGCTCTCTCCCTGCAGCCTTTACATTGCTGGAAAGCTCTTCCTCTTCCTCAGACTACACAGCTCACTCCCTCACCTTCTTTAAGTCTTTGCTGAAATGTTGTTTTTTCAATGAAGGGGTTCCTTGACCATATTTTTTCAAATAACTTTCCACCCAACATCCCTAAACCTCTTTCCCTATTTTTCTCACAGCATTTATCATTATCTGATATACTATTAAGTCATTAATTCTAAGGAGATTTAAAGTTATTTATTTAAAGTACAATTCCCACGTGCCTATACTTTGCTACCAATTTAAGTGGACCTACATTCTGTATGTTGTTCCTTAAAATGAAAATATGATTAAGCAAAACTGAATAGATTGCTTACTGTACAGTGTCTAAAATGTTTTTCTTATATGCATATTAATAGTGATAAAACACTGTAGATTCTGGATATGTGGTGTTTGTTTCCAGTGTTAATTTTTTCCAAGAGCTACTTACCTTATTGAAAACATTTAAAAAGTACTTTTAAAAAATTTGCATATGGGGGATAAATATCATAGAAGTAGGAAATGTAGCAGCAAGTAGCAGCAAGACTAAGGTGTAAAGGTTGCTTGATCCCTGGCATTTATTACCACATCTCAGTTGGGTCCCACTAAACAGAAATATTATCCTGAAAAAGGGTGGGCGAGGGAGTGAAGGACAAGGTGAGACAGGAATATTTATTGCCTTGCTACTATGTGACGGGCCTATTGACTCTTTACATACATTATTTAATTTAGTCTTCATAGTAACAGTCCTAGCAAAAACTGCCAGCCATTTATAGATGAGGAAACTGAAGCTTAGACAGACGTAGTAACTGCCACACAACACCAGCTGCTATGTGCAAAGCCCAGACCCAAACTCAGACAAATACAACAGGGCTATCTATCCAATGCCAAAGTCTGCATAGTTCCTATAGTACCTTGCCTCCGGAGGTACCAATTCAGCAAACTGGAGCTAAGAAAGGATGTTAAGAGGGCTATTTATACACCCCCACTCAATTCCTAGGATAACTTAATAATCTAATGAATCCAGTGTGCTGCAACTTCCTTACCTGTGGACATAAAAAATGGGATGCGGAACTTTCCACTCAACACTCGAGCCCGCAGATTCTGCAGTGTGCTCCCATCAAATGGTAGGGCACCACACACAAGCACATAGAGGACCACTCCAAGGCTCTGCATCCCAAACAGAGAATACGTACAATTAATTGCATCAGAGGGAACAAAAGAGGCCATTATAGTATGTGTCTGAAGAAGATGTGAGTCATGCACAAGATAATGGAATAAACTTTTTCTTCTTTTTCTTAAATGAGAAATAATATAGGGCATTGTCAAGGCCACATCATCTTTAGAACAGTTAACATTCTTCTTTGCTTCCGGACATTAATTTTGGGTAACATATCTAGAATTTCAGTACTCATCCTCCAGGAAGAACGCAAGTGGCAGCAACAGAAAGAATCTCTGTTCTCCAAAGGGCGCCCATTCAAGCTTGCCCTTGGGGTTTTTTTTTTTTTTTTTTTTTTTTTTGCAGATGCAAAGGGCGAGTTTGAAGTCTGTGGCTCAATCCATAAGATAAGTGTTGGCGGAAAGACTTTGCACAAAGAATTGGGGATTGAAAGAACAGGTAAGCAAGATCTTAATTCACGTCCAGCATTTTGTGTTATCCAGGGTGGGGACAGTTTCATCAAACAAGGGTAACTAATGCTATAGTGTGTAAGGGAAGGCAGTTACATACCCAGATGTCCACTTTGGGCCCATCATATTCCTTTCCTTCAAAGAGTTCGGGTGCAGCATAGGGAGGGCTGCCACACCAGGTCTTCAACAGCTGCCCAGGAGTGAAAAGGTTACTGAAGCCGAAATCTAGAAAGGCAAATGGACATAACTCATGTTATCTTAACCAGCAAATATTACTTTCTAGTCACTAGAATAAAGGTTCTAAGCCACTAAGTTTGAATATCCAATGTGAAAAGAGAACAATTAGAAATGATATAACCAGCCACTTAAAACAATAGTGAAATAGAGATACAGATGAGCTGGAACGCAAAAAATATCTGGTTAACTAAAAGTAAACATGATTGGTTTACTTCAGCAAAACTAGCACTGTTCCCTTAAAAAACCTAGGCTGAGTGAGGTGAGTGGTACTTGTTTCCGTAAGAACAAGAATGAAATTGGATGATTGATGTTAAGACCACATCGGACTTAAATACATGTAAGCCTACTCAACTAGACCCCAAATTTTCATGATTATTTTTACATATGACAAACATTTATGACCATTGGAGACACTCTGACTTAAAAAATTAGACAAAACCATGGTGATCACTTCTTTAGGTATATAAATGTTAGATAAGTATGGTGTACACCAAAAGCTAATATAATGTTAGCTATGTTTTAATAAAAATTTTTTAAAAATTAGACAAAGTGGCATTATTATTAAGGTGGTTTATTCAAAGTAGAGAATATGTAACTTATTTATAAATTGAACAAAGAAAGAAGTTACATTTTAATTTCAATTTCCTTTGGGCTTCAACTTCCCACCTTCTTTTATCTACCTCCCACTTTTTAAAAACAGAGTAGATGGAAAATAGGAGGGGTGAGGTTTGGGGAAGAATACTAAAAAATGACCAAGGATGATAAGCCAAAGGATAGAGAGTCGCTGACTTATACTTTTATGTGTATAAATATTTATTTGAACAGCTTGTATGTATGAGAGGCTAGAACTCCTTCCTGCCCCAGACCTACCACATTCCCTGTAGTCACAGCATCTGAGAATGCTGAGAACCTCCTTATCCTCTCAAACTCTCTCCCCCACTTTCCTAGTTTTACTCTCATTGACAACTGTCTGCTATTTGCTTTTTTTCTTTCTACCTTCTATAGAAGGTGTTTTCTAGTAAGGCTCTTTGCTATACATTTTCTTAAAGCTAACTCTTCTGTTCCCGCAGCTTCCACTAACATTTGTTTGGTAATGATTCTCCAAATTTATATCTCTGACCCTGGTATCAACTCTTAAGTTTCTGACATGAACTTCTAATACTTGCCTGGAAAGAAATACCTCAAATTCACCATTTTCCAAAATCAAATCAAATCTGCTCTTCCAGGGATGTTCCCATGGTCATTAACAGCATTACCACCCAATTACTAGGAGCACTAGAGTCATCTTTCCTTTCTCCCTCTCCATTTCTCACTTCTAAGTGGTAAAACCTTTACTGCTTCTACCCTATGTGTCTTGAATCCATCTCCTCCTTTCTTTTTCCATTCCTACCATCTCAGTTCATATTCTTACCTCTGACCTAGATTAACACTGTTGCTTACTACTTGTACCTATTTCATTTTCCTCTAAGCCATCCATTCATAGCACAGTGAATGTTACACAAACCACACTGCATTACTTCATCACTCAAAAACATTTGGTGGCTCCCTTCTGCTTACAGAATAGTATAAGTCTCTTAGCACTGTCGTTTAAGGTCTTTCATAACTCAACTCCACCCTACCTTTCCAACTTATCCCTGGCCATTCTGGCATTAACGGATTACTCACATCCTGTGTTTATGTGCCTTTCTTATGCTATTTCCTCTCTGTGCCATGTCTTTTCCTTTCCTTTCTACATTTGAAATATCACTCATTTTCAAGGCCCAGCCAAATATTACTTCCTGTATGAAGCCTTAACTGATTTCCATTGCAAAATACCATGACAATGGCTTCCTCCTCTGTGCTTCCATAGCCCTTTGTTTATACCTCTACTTCCCAATTACAACTCTGCCTTATATTATACTTAGTTATATCATGTATTTATACCCTCCACTAGTTAAATAGGAGGGATATCATTTTATTTATCCTAACCTCCATGCAGTGTTTTCATACATAGCAAGGACTCAAGAAAGGATCAGTAAATTAAACTGCAATAAAATCACTGGGCCAGTCTTCTTATCACCTTCTGGATACTGGAGTCTTCTTATCACTTTCTGGCTACTGGAGCCTTCTTGTACTGACAATGGCAGCTGGCCAGGTACTAGGGCCTCTACTTCCTAGTCATCCTTCCTAAGGTTCTAAAATGAACTTAATGATCGCAAGGGGCTAAGAGGTCCGGGCCATCATTAGAATTATTATAGCTACTTCTATGAGAAATCAAATGTTCTCATTCCTCATTGGAAAATGCCTCTTCTATCAAGTCGAACAATGAATTAAAAAGTCGAGTTTAAATTTTCCTAATAAGCAGCTTAAAAACACAGTAAATTTCTCATTTTGAACCATGAACGTTCTATCTACAATTAGTAACCTTTCTACCCTTCCACTCTGCTGGGGAAGGGAAGGCACAAACTTAATGGCATGAGCTTGTTTATTATTCTACCAAACAGGAAATCTTTACAAGAGAAACAATATCAAAGGGAACTACTTTCAGCGATGGCTACACTTGGATTGCCATTAGGTGTATATATGAGAAATAAGTGTGCAAGAATGAATGAGATGATTGGGGCCTGACAATTAGAGAGGGTCACATCTGGGGAAGCACCTACTTCCACAGCATGTCCCAGTCAAACAGCTGGCTTCCACAACTAGACCCAATGATCAATAGCAAAATTTCAATTTCAGTAAGATACAGCAACAAAACCTCCATCCCCTTGCTCTTATTGCTTATTACATACCAAGCAAAAATCCTGTAGTCTTGTAAACCTGTCAAGGGGTCTCCTATAATCATTCCAAATATTGTTCTTACTCCTAACTCTAAGGTGTTGCACATATAAATTTGCTTCTCTCTGCCTGCTATGACACTTTTCTTTTTTTTTCCCCATTAAGTCCAGCTTCCTGTGATGAATGATTCTGGGATATTCCAATTCGTTCTTTAATACACCAAACCTAACAGGTTCTGACCCACCCTCCCTGTTCAATATACATATTACTATAAATTGATAGTTTTATTGAAAGCATATTGCTGTGCCTCTTCACAAGTATTTCACATTAATCTTCAATACTGCTGTGCAACTTAAGTTAAAATTCTGGCTGGTTCATTGTCCATTTGGCTATAACATAACTTATTTTTGAAAAATTTAAATTATGGATGTGGGAGAAGCCTCAAATTATTAACATATACTAAATCTGGAACTCATTTTGAAAGTCCAGTTCCTTCTAATCAACACTTCAGGGACTGAATAACTAGGATGGGAAGAACAAATCTTCTTTATTCTCTCAGCTGCTTGCAATTGGGAACATTTTGCTACACATTTCATGGAGACTGGAAAGAAAAATAAAAGCAGTTAAAAATCAAACCAATATATTTTGGGTTTTGTTGGTAGTTTAGGGAAGTACTAGGGGATGTGTGGAAGTGGAAGTGGGATGGGGTACACGGAAAATAGACAGACATGGAACAGAATTACTAAGATTTTTGTTGGTTTTTAGTTATTTACACATATAAACATCGGAAAAACTATAAGATGATCGAAATTAGAAAATCCTCACAACAAAATTTAAAGAAATGAATGAAATGAACTAGGAAGAACTCTTGCTGACTTGGATAAGAAATGCCAAAGCAGCAGGGAAACAAAAACTTTTAGAACTTAAGTTTGCTCAGTTACCCTGAACTCGAAAACCTTATTTCCATTGAATGGGATTGTTCATCTTATTTTGGCTCTGGAGCTGTTCTTATAATGTCTTTCATTATGTACTAAAACTTCTTATTCTTAATGTCTCTTTCATAATCTCTAGGTTCCTCAATTTCCTTCACTTGTCTATACCACACATACATATGGAAGCCTCCCAATGGGTACATAGTGTTGGATCCTATGAAAGAACCAAAGGCAGAAAAGGTATGTTCCTATGGAAGGACTCAAAAAGGAAGTAAAACTTAGTTGAATGGCTAGGATATAAGGAGGCAGAGAGGGGATGTGAAAAGGGTATTCTGAACGTTGGCTAGGGAAAGCATAGCCAAGGCAGAGGTATGTGGCAAGAAATAAGATTACACAGTAGCATCAGGCCAGACAAAATACAGCTTTAAATGATAGAACAAGGACCTTAGACGTCATCCTGTGAACCAGTGCTTTTCCTTCTTTCCTTTACTTCTTTTTATCAAAAAACTTAAAAATTTTATTAGACTTCAGATACAAAGAATTTGATTATAAATTATCATCTTTGGTTCATGACAGTCTCACCACTGCTCTACTCGTGGCCTTTTATTTCGATTTTCTTTCCTACAGTCTTTTCTATAAAATTTGTTCACCCATTTAAAGTATACCGTTTGGAGATTTTTGGTATATTCAGAGACTTGTACAACCATTACCTCAATCAGTTTTAGAACATTTTCATCACCCTAGGAAAAAAACTCTATACCAATTAGCAGTCATTCTCCATCTGCCCCATCCCAACTCTCCCACAAATGCCCAGCCCTAGGCTAATCAACTCTGTCTCTTGGAGTTCTTTAATCTGAACATTTCATATAAAAGGAATCATATAATATATGATCTTTTGTGACTGGCTTCTTTCATTAGCATGTTTTCACCATGTTGTAGCAGGTATCAGTAGTTTATTTTTTATTATTGCTGAATAATAATAATAATATGTAGTATACCCATAGTACCGGTATACTACATTTTATCAAGTCATCAGTTGACAAACATTTAGATTGTTTCTACTTTTTGGTATTATGAATAATGCTGCTATGTACATTCATGTTAGTTTTTTGAAGATGTATGTTTTAATTCCTCAGGTATATATCTTGGAGTGGAATTGCTGGGTCCTATGGTATAACCCCATGTGTAACCTTTTGAGGAACTGCCCAAACTGTTATCCAAAGTGCCTGCACCACTTTATATTCCCACCAACAATGTACAAAGGTTCTGGTTTCTCCACATCCTTGCCAACACTTATTATTGTTCTTTAAAAAAAAAAAATTAAAAAATTAAAACTATGCTTTTGATTTTGCACCTCCATGATTGTTAATGATGTTGATAATCATTTAATGTGTTTCTTGGACGTCTGTATATCTTCTTTGGACAAATGTCTATTCAAATCTTTTGCCATTTTTAAACTGAGTTGTCTTGTTATTGAGTTGTAAGAATTCTTTCTATATTTTGGATACAAGTCCATTGATATAATCTGAAAATATCTTCTCCCATTCTGTTGATTATCTTTTCTCTTTCTTCATTTTGATGAAGTTCCATTTATCTAGATTTTCTTTTGTCACTTATGCTTTTGGTGTCATATCTAAGAAACCACTACCTAACTCAAGGTCACAAAGTTTCACCCCTTCTAGAAGTAGAAATTATTTTTAGCAATGCAATGAGCATCCCTGAGCCTACCAACTAAAATCAAAAACTACTATCATGATAATTACATCTAATCATAAGCGCCACCCATTCCATCCCCTTATCCTCTCTCCAACCATTGATTTTCAACCCCGACTGTACATCAGAATCACAAAAAATAACTTTGGAATGACTCACAAGCCTTACCTTTCACCTACTGAATCTCCTGGAAATAATTTAGACATGTGAATGTAAACAAACAAAATATAATTCTTTCTGAAGAGGTATGTGAACCACTCTTAGAGACAATGAGGAGTCATCGAAACTTTTGGAACAGGCAAGTGACGTAGTAAAATTAACCTGAAAGCAAGACTAGATTAAGTATGAAGTTGAAGGTTTGTGATAAAGGAATAGTAAAAAAAAGGAAAGACGATTTAAAAAATATTTTTTAAAAGACTGAACAGTAGCTGAGAGTAGGCTGAACACATGAGATGAAAAAGGAGTAAAAAGTAGAGAGTAAGACCATGCATGCATGTCTGGCTGAGCAGATTAGACCCATAAGACCCAAGGAAGGTAGAAGTTGGTTTGGGAAGAAAAAATATATATATATATTTTGTTATGTCTTGAGTTTAAGAAGGTAAGAAAAAATTCAAGTGAAGATGTTCTGAGGAACTGAGTAATGAATGAATAAAATTTTTTTGAAAGAATAAGTAAAGAAAAAGGAACATCTGGGAATTAAGGCTTAGAAAACACCCATAGGTACTTCCTATTCCGCAGGCACAGGAATAGAAAGAAGATGCAGCAAAAAGGAGAAAGACAAAAAGAAGAAAATCAGAAAAATATCATTGTAATAAGGAAGCTGAGAGAGGAGAAAAACATTTCAATGAAGGAAAAGATGGTCTGCAGTATCCACAGAATGTCACCAAAGAACTATGCAACTTTTATCTGGAGAAAACTATAATGATAATTATTCTAGCTGAGAAATGATATCATTTCCCTTCAGAAGTTTTGTTAGCTTTTTAAAGACATGCTAAATCACAGGAATGGATTATGAACATAATCCAGATTCTGAATCATCTAGAATGTCACACTGTGAATAAAATAAGCATTTATCATGTCTGATGACAAATAATAATTCTGAACTATTAGTACATTCATTCAGAGTACTTAGAAATGAATAGTGTGGCCATGCAGCTGAGTGGCAAGAACGGTGGAGGGAGACAGGTATCTTGAGAAGATTGAGAACTGGGTTGTCTTTGATTCATCTCTCTCAGTGTAGCAGTTTTCCCATTTGTGCAGCACTGTGAATTATGTGGAATAAAGTAAATAAACTTTTCTAAAGGACACTCTGTCAAGTGCTGTGTTACTGTACTTGTATTTATTACCTCACTGAGATGAGCATTATTTTTGTTTTACGTCTGGGAAAGTGAGATTCCTTAAGGTGGTAACATGCCCAAATTTAAAGATTTTTTTAAAAAAATTACTAAGAACAACGGTGAGCCTATAATGCCAGCATGGATGCTCTCAAAGCTTATACACATACTGTGCTTTCAGCATCATGTTTATAATGAGGTAAATGTACATCCCATAAGTAATTTTATACAACTTCCAAATTCTTTAATTATTATAGTCTACTGTTTTCATTAGACTTGAGTGTCAACACTCTGCTCTGCTGATGTAATTCCCAAAGGCACATAGTGCTTGAGAAATACTGTGTGTTTACAAGTTTCTTTAAAAATGGTGCACTAAAACAGGCACTGCATATCAGTGGGAAAAGGATAAATTTTCCAATAAATGGCATAGGAACAATTGGTTTTCCACATGGAAAAAAATAAAATAGGACACTTTCCTCACACTATATCCTAAAATTAATTCTGGGTAGATGACAGACTTAATATAAAAGGTAAAACCATGAAGTTTTCATAAAATAATAAAGGAGAATATCTTTATAGCCTCAGGGGATGGAAAGCTTTTTCAAACAAGAAATGAAAAGCACTAATCAAAGGGAAAGTGGTAAATTTGGTTGCATTAAAATATTAAAAAGTCTATTCATTTAAAAACATTTTAAAGAGAGTGAAATGAGAAACCACAAAATGAGAGAAGATATTTGTAACACATAAAAGACTCATATCCTTGCTACAGAAACAAAACTCCTATAAATCAGTAAGACATACAACCCAGTAGAAAAATGGGCCAAAGACTTTTTTAAGCAGACATACTTCACAAAAAAAGGTCAACAGACATGAAAAGGAGCTCAATATCATTCTTAAATAGAAAAGTAAACTAAAACCACAATGAGATAACCATTACACACTCACCAGACTGATAAAAATCACAAAGTATAACAGTACCCAGCACCAGGGAAGACATACAGGAATGGGAATGCTCACCTGTGCTGGACACCAGGTTGGGCGTTCTCAAGTTAACGCTGAAAACAGACATACTGTATGACCTGGAAAATTTACTCCTAGGTTTATACCCTTAAATGTTTGAAAATACACATTAATGTTAAAGAGTATACCAGGATAAATGTTTATTTTTATTATTATTTTTAATTTTATTATTTTAATTTTTTTTAATTTTTGTGCCTACAGCACTTGGTATTCCTAGTTGGTCTCCCATCCAAGTTCTAAACAGGCCCGACCCTGCTTAGCTTCCAAGATCAGATGGGATCGGGCTTGTTCAGGGAGGCATGGCTGTAGCAGGATAAATGTTTACAAATGCTCTGTAGTTGTTTAGTAAAAGCTCCAAACTGAATAATCCAAACAGCCATTGATAGATATAATGGAAAAATATTAAGTTGTAGTATATTCGTATCATGCAATACTAGATAAAAGTGAATAAACCATAGCTAAACAAACATGGATAAATCTCACACAGTGTTGTGAGAAATAAGACAAAAATAATATATACAGCATGATTCTATTTATACATAGTTCAAAGACAAACTATACTCAGGATGGGCCCGTTGCACATTATATTCAATATAAATGATAACCGTTGGAGCAAAACTCCTGAGGGATGCATTAAACAGGTTGCATAACCATTTAAAAAAAAAAAAACCCTCTTAAGCAAATAAGTGATTAACACAAAAATCAAACAGTGATTACCTCTTGGGGAAAAAAATGAAGTTGTGATGAAGGCAGGGGTACAGCCTGAGCTGATGAAATTACTATTTCCTGATTTAAGTGGTAATTGTACAGGAGTTTACTTTGTAGCAATTAAAGTGTACATATACAGCTGAGGCACATTTATGTGTATATACACAATATTTCATAATAAGCAAGGGAAAAAAGAGAAAAGAATAGGTTCCTTTTTCTCTAGCCCACCCCCAACTCCATTTCTTGCTGTTCAGAGCCATTTCACTGAGATCTAAGCTCCATTATGACAGGGCTCCGAAAGGCAGGGATCAGGCTGTTTTTCTCACCAATGATTTTCCTAGTGCCTAGAACAGTGCTTGGAAGAAGAGAAGGCATTCAATATCTTACAAATGATTCACTGATTAACTAAAAACAGAGAGGGAGGGAGAAAAAGTGGAAAGCGAGGAAAGTATAAAAAAGAAAATAAATGCATGAGAATTCAGAGCAGCCCTTGGTGAACAGCTAACAGGGTAGAAACTGGGAGTGTCTTGCTAAAACTGGAATCCTATTGAAGTTTTTGTTGAAAACAGCAATTATCTTATATAAAGAACAGCTAACTATGAAGGCTTTACATACAATGATAAAATCTACAGCTGTAGTTAAATACAATTTAAAATGAAAAGTATATATTTTAATGACATGTGTAATGACTATCATAATGGCTATTAGGCATAAATGATAGAGTTCACTAATACAAAAATATTAGAATTACTTTTATACTAATAAAATAACTACTACTCAGTAATTCGTATTAAGGACAAAGATAGCATACATTATGCTTTGGTGTGAATGTTTGTGTCCCCCCAAAATTCATGTTTATTTACTGGCAACAGGAAAGATTTATGACCTACAGATGCAACATTAAATTGATGAATATTCTTCTGGACAATACTGTACAGAAGACAAGGGAGAAGCAACAGAAGAAACTGCAGAAGAAACTGATTAAGACGGACACTCACACCCATACAACAGAAGCCATATGGGTGGAGTTGTTCTTTTCATGTGGCCTATGGTCACTTACTTCTCCACTCATAATGGCTCCTAACATAATTTGTTAAGTCTCTTTTCTAACCCTTAACACCCTTGTTGGTTAGCATCTGTCTGCAGGCTGAAATGGTATCTTATATTCCTTTCTCTTAATACAGAGTAGTAGACTCTAATTTGAACCACATGCCTTTCTTCAAGGGATGATTTAAATACCAGAACTTTACTATCAATTTTGAGACTTGAAATTCTTTTGTTCTAGGCAATATCAGGAGCCCAGGGCTATAAAGGGTAGTCATTTTATAGTCCTGAAAGTAAGTATATCATCAATGGGGTATGTGTATGTGGTCAGGGGAAAGAGCGAAGAACGGGTGACACTAATTTAAAAATCAAGACAACTGCAACAAGAAATTTTCTTATTTGGCCCACCATTTCAGAGTGATACCCTTGACTTCTTTTTTTGGCTGACCAAGGAGCAATCCAAAACAGACAGAAACAAATTAGACACAGCCTAGAGCCAGTTCCAATGTTCTCAGTACCTGTTAAGGTAATACAGTACAGCTACAACTGACAGCCAGCCCCTCCAGGAGTAACTTATGCTTCACTTCATTGCTGCTATAAGTAAATAGCTTGTAAGTAGGGGGCAGAAGGAAAAAGTGAAGTGAGAAAATATTTATCCTAAATAAACAACCTCACTAGAAAACACTGCGACAAGATCCTTCATATTTTAAAATCTGAAAGCTTCTGAGTACTCATAATCCCAATACTGCCTTTGCAATTAGAGACAAAGACCGAGAACAGAAAAAGTTTTGGTCTTTGATTAATTCCTCTATGAACTAAGAGGCGGGAGGGGCAAGCTATCAGGTGTTCTTGTTAGAAATGACTCAAAGAACCAAAGACCAGCACTCAGGTAAGACTACTACATAAATAAGATTTAGACTGTTATAAGGACTGTTAAAATGGAACATGACAGATAAGGAACTGATTTTCCTTTTCCCATACAATATTACTAACCTAGAAATCATGTGACTCAAACCTTTACTTGGAATTGAACAAAACAAGAGTCTACTGTGTGGATCTCAGAATTACACTAGTGATAAAGGATGAGTTTCAAAGTTCCCGGGAGTTGCTGTATTAATTCACTCGTAAAAATGGGTCTTGGGAAGTCCTCAGTGTTTAGCAATCACTCCAACCCCTGGCTGAACTTCCTGAGTAGGAGCTAATAGAGAAGTAATGCCAAAAACTACTGACTCACAGCCTGAGCATTTATATGCAAGAGAAAATTCCTTCATGGGAAACAAAAATCAAGTAATCAGCTTATTTGTGGGGAGGGGGAGAATTTGGTTTAGTTTAAGAAACCAAGGGAGGTCTAAACTGGAGAAGGGGAGAGGGTAATATTCATGAGATTGAACCTTTTTGGAAAGGTATGTCAAGAAATATGATAGTACTATTTTGTCACAGCTGCTGCTCCACATCCGTCACTAAATCTTAGCCATCTCCTGATCCTCCTGAACTCCCTAGCACTATATATCAGATATGATCACTATCTCTGCAGAAAATAAAATTTTAAAAACAAAAATGCTGTACCAGCATTACATTGGCATCTTCAATGAATGACGTATATATTTTCTCCCAAAGCTTTAAAATACCTCAGTAGTTAGGATCACTGAACTCAGCTATATTTTAAAATGAGGTAATAAGCCAATCCTTTCCACTCTATTACAGATAACACTAGCCCAATCCTTCTGATAAAAAAACAAAAAGTTCTCCCCAACACGGGATCTTTCCATTAAACTCAGTATTGAGTAGATGTATAAAGAAAGGGTTGTAATGAAACATTTCCATAAGACCTGCAAACAATATTCATTGGAATTCTTTAAAACGTTAATACACACTATTACAGTCACAATTCTAAATCATATCACTTAGAATAAAAGTCCAATCAATCAGGTAAATTTCTAATATTGATAGGTAACAATATTATACAAAATTTTAGTGTGCCTTTTATAGACCATGATAAATCAAAGTCTTCTTAAATACTAAAAAAAAAAAAACAAACTTGAAGATAATAAATGGAAATATAGTATATAGGTATAATAACACTATTTTCCTAATGAAAAATTAAGACATTTGGCCTTAAGACATGGTCTGCTTATTTAAACGTAAGCAGAAGCCTACTTTGGGAGAAAAGAAGGTATGATTATTATATATGAAGTTCTAAGGTGTCACCCAGAAATTAAAAGCAGGTAAGATATTAACTTTAACAAGTTAATAGAATAACATAACTCAAATGAGAACAAACATCGAAAAATAACCTATCTAAAAGGTAATGTGTAAATATAATAGGAGTAGGTGCTCCCCAAGTTTCTGAGGGCTCACTAATGTGTTATTAACACAAAGTGAACAAGACACACACAGTCCCTGCCCCCATGGGGGCAGATCAGTCCCATGGAGGAGGCACACATGAAACAATCACACATCTAACTATGTAACTATAAGCACTGAATGAGTTTTAGAGAAAGAAGGTCAGGGGCAGCTAGTATATGACAGAGGCTTTCCTGAAGAAGAGTCTATCAAGAGTTCAGAGAATTTCTCAATCTGATAAAAATAACCAAGGTTATATTTGGACTAGAATGTAAAGAAAACTGTAATCTATTTAATAGCACAGGTACCCAGTACTTTCCAACTTTTTTTGACTCAAAGTTCTTTCAAAGGAATACTTTATCATAATAATCTCCCAAGAAATTTTTTAAATAATTTGATTTTTGCATGATTTATGATAAAGAAATAACTTTAAATAAGATTTTATTTTACATTAGTATATTTTAAAAGTTGATTTAAAAGTTCATATTTAAGAAAAATTCATTTTTCCATTTTACCAATGATTCACTAATTTATTTAAATTATGTAAGAAAGAGTATTAATTTAAAATTGATATGTCATGTTTAGTTTGAAAGCCATATATATTTTGAGATTATAATATCTAAAATAGCCAAAAACTTTTCATGACCTGGTATTTGGAATGCTTACATTTTTAAATCCAAGAAACAAACTTGTCTATCTGAATTATTTTCATGTTTTATTTGTAAATGATGAATGGATAAGCAAGTTTAGACTTCTTTGAAAATATTATACTATGAACGTGGATAGTCTTTATTCCCAATAAAGTAAACTAGATATTATAGATATGTATGTGTATATGTATGCATTTATATATAACATTTTGGTTTTTGAAGTCCTAGAAACATCTTGATATGCTACATGTGATCAAATGAAGAGAATTCATGAATTTGGTAAAACTTGTTTTGAGGCATTTTAGAATTTATCATTTTTATCTTCATTACCTTAAACATCAGTTTTCCTTATGCCTTATATTGTCCAATGGTCCAGTACAGATGTAAATTTAACAAAATATTATGAAAAACTGTATCCTGGTTGAAACTATCATGACAGTCAACTACTTCAGCTGAGCAATAAATGAAAAGACTGGGTCCGAAGCATACTCATTAGCTCCCTGAGAGCAGGCAGCCCTTCTTGATTTACACTCAGGGCTCTCAAACTATTCCATTTAAGGAGGATGGAGAGACCAAACTTATTACTTCATTTATTGACTTCTGAAAAACAGGAAAGGCAAGAGAAGTCATTATTACTTTTCATGACATGAATCTCCTGGAACACAGAGAACCTCTAAAAATTCAGAATTCAATGGCTGGGAAAAGATATTGTAAACTATTTGAGGTGTTAAATTAAGAGTGGTCTCTGTGTGGCATGAGCAAGGCATAGTGAAAGATCACACGTCTTAGGATTTTTTTCAGAGAGTAGATGAAATATTCCTCATGATCTTGTAACTCCTTTCATTTTGAATCTATGCCTACCAATAGCTGAATTTTTCTCAGTCTGACACTTGAAAAGCAAATATAAATATTATATTCATTCTCTTATGACTTTAAGAAAACCAATGAAAGTCTCAGGATTTATAAAAATGGGAACTAAAATTTGGACTAATGGGGACTCTTAACTAATATTGTCACCTAGAGAAGAATGCCTGCCTAAGGAATCAATTCCTACTGTGATCATTTTGAAAAATATACAAATATCAAATCATTACATTGTATGCCTGAAACTAATGTAAATTATATCTTTAATCCCCTCTCCCCCCCAAAAATAAATAAATGAAGTTTTGGATGCACTCAAACAAAAACCAGTCCCTCTTTTTGATATCTCTTTTATATTAACCGTTACTATCACACCTAACACAACACAATAAGGAATTCTTCAGAGCCTGAGTGAAAAAGTCCTCTGGGTGATCCGTTAGTCCCTGGCCCCAACATCAACCTGTAATCGAGGAGCTTCAAGACCTTGTAAGAAAAATAAAGTTGGGGAAACATGGTCTTAGGTACACTTGTGAAAATTCTTACAGTATCTACATCCACTAGTAGAATTAAAACAACACTCCAAAGAGAATATCCCTGTCCTTTAAAAATATCATAAAATAGGAACTACAGGTACTTCTGTATCTAATTTCCTTCAACCATCCCTTACTTGCTTGAGATCTTTCAAAACCGTCATTTTTTGCAGCTTTAATAAGACACTGGTATGTTAATTTTTCTTTGTTCAAGATATTATGTTGATTAAAATGTGACTTTTCCTTTTAATCATCACTTATCCACATTTTATTAAATGCTGAGCCCAACATGGTTCAGAGACAAGGAACAATCTGAAATTTTGAGATGCTCTGGTAGGTCCAAAAACGCATGCCCTCTTTCACACAGCTCATCTCCTTTCTCCCCACAGATGGAGGAAGCAAGCTCTGAGGCTCAGGTTTCCTTTCCCACAACTTCTCTTCTTTTCCCCAGTGCCTCAAAGCAAAAGCTTCCAATTGTTTTCTGCCTCCTGCTTCCGTCTTCTTTTCCACTGTCAACCTCCAATTCCCTTTTTCCCCTAATTATTCCCAAAATATATAAATAAATAAATGATTTTCAATGAAAAGAGACTGGCATGCAAATCTTTGAGGTTGAGAAACAGTAATAGAGAAGTCAATGTGCACAAACTAGAAGTCTGTATAAGAGGAATCGATGGTTGAATAAAGAAATTCTTTATTCTCAGTTTCTCTAACTGGTCTATGTTTATATATCCTCAGACATAATGCTGTAAGGTGCCAAGAATTATGTGAAATCATAGGCTAAATAAAATACATCTTCCTGGAACATCAATTTTTTTTCTATGTTAAATAAAGTTGAATGATTTTAATACTAAAACAAATACAGACATGACATCGAGGAGAACATAAAATGTGCATGCATTTTAAAGATAAATGTGTTTAAGGCGAGCCATTTCAGACTATGTAATCAATTCACCCCACGTCTCACCCCATCCCACCCCGTGTTGAGTTCATCCCCTGTGTTGGGGGAACTGCAGTGGGAAACTCAGAAGCGATGCTTCTTCTGTGTTGGTAGCATAGCTATTGCAAGTGAGGTCCTACAAATACAAAACTGTTCTTGAACCTAGCAAGGTACAATCACTTTTCAAGAAGAGTAAGTCCTTACTTATAACCTAGAACCATGAATGACAAAAAATCTGCTCATGTGAATTATAACTTTAGAATTTTTTCATACAAAATAAGTCAACTGTGTGTACTTAAAATGCCTTTTGAGTGAAGGTACGTTATTTTTTCATTTATAAAGCTCCATTCTCAAGAATAGGATTCTGAAGAGAGAATTTTTCAAATTTTATTTTCCCAAAGGTCAACACACATTAAATTTGCTTAGCATCTTCTAGTTGAAAGTCATACACCATTTCAGGATGAGTACACAGGTTGAGGCATTACGAACGATTCCTAGGCTCTACTATGACCTGAATTAAGGAAAGTCACATGACCTCTGTTGGACTCAATTTACAACCTGTCAACCAGGGAGGTATACTGAGTGATTGATTACTAAATAAAAGGTGTTAGGATCATGACATAAAATCTGGGATTGATATGATGAATATTGTATAACTACTTTCCATGAACAGTCAGGGACATCCTATATCATCACACTGTGAAGGGGTTCTCTGAAATCGAAGGTTTCCAACCTTTTTTCCCTATATGATTGTATCTCAGTATTTTCATACTGGTGGTGAAAGGTCAAAAGTCGATAGACTTATGAAATGTTTTAGTTTCTCACTGAAAAAATGAAATAGTCTCAATCTTACTACATTAAGGTCAAAAATTTCCACAGTATCTTAATTCCATGCACTCTGGAAATTCTTTCCAAAATACTGGCTTTGCTGTAGTTCAGTACTTCAGATCTTTGCAGGCTACTGATTGCCAACTAAAACAATAACACCGGAGTGGAAACTATCTCATGGAGACCATTCTGGGAGTCGACATTTAAAGAGTAAAGTTTCCAACTTCCTTAGGTTGGAAAAGAAAAGTTTCCACAATTTTCAAAACATTCTCATAACGTCTGAGTATTTCAAATAACTTTGCTTCAGGGAGTAAGCAAGCTACATTTAGGTTTTTGTTCTTGGGCAATCTCTTTTAATACAGAAATTTCTCTACTTAATCTTTGGGGACAATTAAAATTATTTTCATATAGCAGGGTATCAACCATTGACAGCTTAACATAAACCATTAATAAGAAAATCTGATTCCTCTATTTCCAAACATATCTTTAACTAGAAGTTCCCTTTTCCTGGCTCACTTGGTGTGCGTGCTCCTTCTCCCCACCTCCCCCTCTTTTGATGCCCTTTTCTTCCTATTCGTGAACACTACTACCACCCTTATGCATGATTTTACTATTTCACAGCTTTTTAACTCATCTTCCTGTCCCTTCCCTCTACTCCCATCTTTTTGTCTTATCCACCCTGTGTCATTTATTAAGCCTGGTATTCAAATAATTTCACAATCTATCAATACATACTCTCCTGCCTTCTCAGGCATGACTCCCCTACTTGAGCCTCCTCTCCAGCCAAGCTGCTTTACATTTTCTGAAAATATGCCATATGCATTCTTCTGCTGCTCATGCTGCTCTCCAACTCAGCTTCTCACTGCAATTAAAATAAAATCCCATATCTTCACAATGTGCGTAAGGCCCCACATGAACTGGCCCTTGCCAGCTCTCTCACCCCATGTCCTTCTACTCCCCCCTGTTGTTTATTATCTCCTATCATTTTAACCTTTCTCCTATTCCCTCAAATATGCTAAATTCACCTCTGTCCAGCCTTTGCATTGCTCTTCCTTCTGCCTCGAAGGCTCTGACTATCCTGGTTGAAAGCAGTCTCTCTCCCACCAGCCAGCTATTCTATCGCTTTACTCAATTTTATCATTTTCAAAGCCCTTATGAGAGCTTATTTGTTTATGTGTCCCCCCAGCAGAACATTGGTTCCAAGAGACTATTTTATCAGCTGCTGTATCCCCAGTGCCTAGATCAGTGTGAGCATGTTGCAGGAGCTTTCTTAACATTTGCTGACTGACTAATCCTACTAGAATTCTCTCCTCTACACCTACACTTTAAAGAATCCTGCTTAGCCTTTAAAATTCACTTCTAGTATCATGCCAATGGGGTGTTTATGTCCTCATCACTTCTACCTAAGGTTCAGATCAACAAAGTTACTGAGCACCTACTACAGAGCAGAATGTACTAGGCAGTGGGGGTGACAGTCCTTGTGGCATACACTATCTAATGGAATTTTACAAACTGAAGTGGTTTCTTCATCATCTAAACTCCTGTGGTAATTAGACTGTACAATTAATGTGATAATGAATCACAACATGCCTTGTAACATCTCTTCTATATTATCAAACTATAATTCGGTAGCTGTTAAACATGCTGTCGGCCAGGCATGCTGGCTACATGCCGAGAGCGCCACGTTGTGCTGCCCCAGTCCTTTATCTGTTCCTCTGTGGATCCTCATACATCTGAGGCATTCAAAGTGAAAGGTGAGAGGCCAAGAATCCTATTTTTCTCCCAGAATTAGACTCTACATGAAAAAAATTTGCCTGAGTGTTCTTTATAAAAAGTTCAAAGTTTTGGAAAGTTAAAGGTGTGTTTTGGAAACCTGTATTTGAAATTCTAATGTTTTCTAAATAAGCTACATTTGCATGCTAATATGATGAAATTAAATGATATATGTGAAAATGCTTTGCAAAGTACTTTATAGATATGTAAAATATAATTTGTGTTATTTAACTTTTCAAAGGTCTAAGCATTTTTTTCGCATCAGACTGTAAATTCTCAAAGGTAGGAGTCATGGCTTACCCTTCCTTTTTCTCTTCTATGGTAGCTGAGCAAAGAACCTTTGTTAACAACAGTTAAGGTTTCAGTTAACTACTATAAATTCTTTGTTCTAGACTTGGCAACTGTGCCTTTCAGAAGTAAAATTCTTTATTCTGAAAACAATGCTTATTCTCAATTACTAATGACAGAAACAGGTTTGCTACAGCCATTAAGAAGTTCTTAAAACTAGAAAGAAAACAAAGTTATTCGACTGGGTTTTATTCTCTCTAGAAATAGCAACAGGACAAAGATTCACAGGTAAAAATTTAAGTGCAAAAACTCTTAAAGCACAGAATGATGATGGATCTTTTAAATACCTGTAACTGAAATTTACCTTTTATGTCCAGGAAACACATATTCTCTTGAAGAGTGCTAACATGAGCTTTTATAATAGCTAGATTTAATAATATAAAGTATTAAATGTAAATTGCCACATTAATTCATATAAAAAGTAAAAATATATTCATGTAAATATGAACATCCCCAGAACAACTTATTCATCTTCTGCATTTGAACAGGATGCATAATCTTTTTATCAAAACCACTTAGGTACACACTGGCATGAAGAAAACATAAATTCCTTAAATTTCCTAAAATGAATTTTTGTTAATTCCACATCAATTTGCTACTAGAACATACAAAATTATTTTCTAATGAGGTGCTTAAGACTAACAATATTTTAAATAAAACAAAAAACTTTTTTCTCTCATGTGTTTCTTTCATATGCAGTAGCTCCTTCTTAACTGAGATTTATAACAATTCATCAGAAAGACCACAGAAAAGATCAAAGATCTGAAAGTTACTTTTAGCTTTTAGAATAAAAAGTTGATTTCATTACTTATCTGACCTTATCCTGTCAGAATCATCCAACCTACCTCTCTGAAATTACTCATGCTGTAGTCAGCTTCAACTAGAAGCATCTCTCTCACTGGTGCATTAAGGTCAAAGAAAACTCAGCACAGGAGAATGGGAATTTGATCTAACTTATGTATAAGAAAGGCAGTTTAGGCAATGATTGAGAAACTAAACAATGGTGGCATGTAGGAAAGAATGCATGAGCAAAGACAGTGCTAGATATTATAGCAGGGCATAAAACTAGAGGTGTTCGTTTATTTTTTGCTTTGCTCTAAAAACAAATAATAAAAATGCAGACTTTGGGTTAATGAATTTAAAAATCTTGCCAAAATAGGTGTGTTAACACAAAGAGAGCCCAAGCCTGGCTGCTAGCACCCCTAGGAGTCTGTTAACTACACATCAGCAGGTAGAGGTTCTTATTGTGACTACATGGGTTTGTTTTTACTATTAACAAAGAAAAGCATTTAAAAATCTCCTTACTCAAATATTTGTCAGTAGAGTTTCTGATTTCAATTATCACTGACCAGTGCTTTTACACTTACTTTATCAATGCGAAAACTGATAGCCATAAAAATTTCCTTAACTAAATCAAAACGATTCTAAATTCAAAATCAAGAACCAAGGAAGCATACAAAATTTTTTAACCTTTGGTCAATGTAGTTTCAATAAAACCGTAGAAGAAATAAAGGTCCTTCTTTTAACTCACTATCTTAATCGATAATCCAAAGAACCCTAAAACATCTATGGCAGACTAAATAGCACCTCCAACGCCAAAGACATCCGTGTCTTAATTCACAGAATTTGTGAATATGTTACCTAAGTAGTAAAAGGGACTTTTGCATATGTGATTATGTTAAGGATCTTGAGATGAAGAGATAGCCCTGGATTATTCAGGAGGGCCCAATGTAATCATGAGAGTCCTTATACAAGAGAAGTAGGAGAATCAGATTAGGAGTGAGAGATGTGACAATGGAAGCAAGAGGTGGAGTGATGTGAGGAAGGGGCAAGAGCCAAGGAATGCTGGGGCCTCTAGAAGCTGAAAAAAGCAAGGAGACGGATTCTCCAGAGCCTTCAGAAGGAACCAGTCTTGCTAATACCTTGATTTTAGCTTTGTAAGACTCATTTCAGATTTCTGACCTCCAGAACTGTAAGATAATAAATTTGTATTGTTTCAAGCCACTAAGTCTGAGGTAATTTGTTATAGCAACGATAGGAAATTACAATGAATAATTACACAAGAAGGTTTAAAATTGCTAGTCCTTTCCATGCTATCCACTTCTGTGAGAACTACCAGCATCCAGATAGCTTTGGAGAATAGAAAACAGACATAAGGGCAAAGGAAAAATATGATTTTATGTAAGATAAAGAAAGTATCTAACTCCTACTTACCAGGTAGTGAGCAAGTGCAGGACTCTAAGAGCTTAGAACTATGTGAAAGTTCTACACAAGAGTATATCTGTCAGTCTTAGATATATAAAAAGCTAAGATGATGGTCCAAGGGTATAAAAGTAGAGCCTGGAAAGTGAACAGACTTATCTACACACACACACACACACACGCACACAAAATTGTCAGAAGAACCACCAATCTGCAAGGGTACATGTAAGGTAGTTTGACCTATAATGTAACATAAATCTGAACTTTCAACTCCCACCCTTTTAAGGAGTGAAATCTTTAGAATTGTTTTTTACCTTGGCTTTTTGAGGCAATTATATTCTAGCTATACTTCAGTTTTCTATGAGACTCCCTTTTTACCTGGGAGATGTGGGACACACAATGCAATACTAAAAACTGTCAGGAAACGAAAATGGTTTATTTTTACATTTATAGTTTCTATATACACTGTAGTCACTTTCTTCTATTAATAGGTGGTGGGCTTGTATTGGTTAGGCAAATGCTGACAGTTTATTAAAACTGAAGTATGAGTAATTTGAGGCAGTGATAAGTGCTTTTCAGGTACCGTCAGATGAGCAGAAGAGTGAAATTTGAGGAAACAGAAATGGACTCTCTTTAAATTACTTTAAGATCTATTCTTCTTAAATTATCATAAAACTATAATCTTTAGAATAAGCATGCTCTGTATTAGTAGGGACATAAGTCAACCTTCTCAGGTGGAGCTGAGAAGATATACAATTTTAGCAGTTTTCCTCACTACTTTATCTTGTCTTATTACTTATATTTAAAAGGGACCTGTCAACCAAAATATTAGAATTTTAAATATTACTCTTTCCCCTTTCCTCCCAGAAACTTCCCATCTAACACTACATGAAAAATAACATTTAAAATATATCAGTTTTTAAGCCACACACACAAAAATCTTTTATTTTCACGATTCTTCTTTTTAAATAGATGAAAATAGACAATCCCTTATTTTGAGAGCCTTAAAGGAAAAGCACCTTTATTCCTTTTTCACATCTTCAACACGCCTCTCACCTGCTATTTTGATATTCAGATTGGCATCCAGAAGCAAATTTTCAGCTTTTAGATCACGATGAACAATGTTCCGACAGTGACAAAAAAAGACGGCCGCAACAATCTGTTTGAACTTCCGACGAGCCTCCTTTTCTGCCATTCTGCCATGGGCCACCAGGTGGTCTGCATTAAAGAAGAACACAGTCAGTTCTCATTTTAGACACTGGTAGATGGAAGGATGCAAAGGAGTCCACCAAATGAAAGAGTTAAAAGAATGAAAACCGAAAAAGAGAAAATACCACACTTACAGTCCTGGTTATCTATAAAATTCATTAGTAATCAGTACCTGAACTATTTTAAGTAGAAATCCTGTTACACATAAGTATGCATCAGAATACACTTGCTCTACCGTAAGAAAAAAAAGTTCTGAGGGATATAATACTATTTTTCAAAGATCATAAATACCACTTAACATCTTGCTTTTCATATCTCCATTGCAAAAGCTTACATACACACAGCAAACATACACATGAAGTATCAGCAATATTTCCTGTACTAAAGGGTGAGTCAAAAAGCAGAGTCACAATAATCAATCATTTTAGGAAAGAGCAGAAAGAAATCAGTCATTTCCTGGTGGGGGCAGGTAGGAAACTGCTTTATATAGGATTCCGTTTAGGCTAATATTTCTGCTTTCTCAGTTTTACAGTTTGACCTAAAAGTGTATTTATCTGGTAACTATTCTTTATAATGCATAATAATATGTCTGCATCCATCTTTACATCTGCATTTATTGTGCTTACCAAGTATTTTTAAAACTATATTATTAATTTTTACAGACAACATCGATAGAAAATCAAGTGAATTTTCTACCACTTTAAATGAAATAATTTCTTTGGCTATATTGCTAACCAAAATATTCAGCAAAAGAACTTACCTATGATAAACTTTGTGATACTGTAAGCCAGGCTGTTCTATACTTAAAATGAAATGACTGACCCATAATCAATACTGTAAGTATTTTTTTCTAATGGCAGTAGGTTTATATTAAGCCAATGACACATATATCCTTAACCCAGTTTTTCATATAACCAACAATATATACAAGTTTTGACAATTGGTGGGATTAGAAATGTTAGCAATGATATAACTTGCTTTGTTTAAAATTTCTATTCGTTTCATCAGCATTATCCTTAAACCAAATGATCTAGCTGGGAAAAGGACACATTTGCTATCATAAGTATCCTGAGATAGTGAAAAATTAAGACAATATAAATAAATGTATCTTTGCTTATCAATAGTAGTTTTAGTAATACTACCCAATTGTTTTAGTGTCATCTCAATCACCAGTAGAACCAGTCAGGTGTATCTTTTCTTCATCACAAAGAGTGGTTTGGGATAAAACATGTGCACTAGTAATGACTGCTAAGACTATGAGCTTAGAGCAAGAAATTGGGGCGGGGGCATGAAGAAAGGGAGCTAAATGACAATACATCTACATAACAGATTTTCAAACAATTCAAATTAAATTCTGACCACAAAGAACATAAAATTTTGGAGACCAAAAATATAGGAATTTTAATAAAAATGTCTTATAAGTAGATCATTTAAATTATTAAGAAAAACTCTTCAAAGGAGTTGTTATAATTTTAGGGTTATCAATGACCCACACACAAGATCTTTGAAGCATTTCCCTCAAAAACAATCATTACTATGGCCAAGGTTACCAATTTAGTAAAAGAAGAGAGAGAGAGAGAGAGAGAGAGAGAGAGAGAGCGCGAGAAAGAGAAAGAGAGAGAGAAGAGAGAGAGAAAATAAGAAGTCTTCAGCTTAGAAGCTAAGAGGACTAGAATACAGCTTTCTATGGAAGTTTAGAGGTGATGATAAATAAGCTTACACTCTGGTGTGTTTAGGCTTCTGGTGAGACCTGTCATAAGAACTTTAAACAACACAAAGTCCCTAACTAGGAATATTGTAATATAAGCCATTAAAGAAATGGATGTACAACACTATGTTTTATTTCAAAAGGCCATTCTCTAATAGTACCTGTTCCTTTGACCCCCTATTTCTCTTAACCCAAGGCCTAATTATGCTAATAACATGTTTCAGCTGCTAAACTTTGTCTAATTAAAGAGCTTTAAAGAGAGAGCTATTCTTGAGAAACATAAAAATAAACCCTTATGAAGGTTTACCATCAGAAGCTCATTTGGCCAAGCCACCCATTAATTAAAATGCCCAAGAGACATTCGTCTGGTAGTAAATACTAATTACCAGAACACATCAAAAAGTTTCTTAAATATAACAGAATGATTAATTTAGTGATTTCCAAAATAAATGATTTTCTTTTATTAAAAAAAAAAACAAAACTCTTTATATTTTCTGAGTACTCTGTTTTCCTAAAATGATTGGAACATTCTCAAAACTGTACACAGGCCAGGAGCGGGTGGAATTCAGCCTAGTTCTATTTTATCTCTACAATGACACATTGGTTGTCCTTGGACAAATAATTTATACTGCCAATATCCCCACCTCTTGATCTGCTACACAGAAATAAACTACATTACATGCTATGACCAAAGAAAGGATAGCTTATTTGGGCATAAACTTGTATTCTGATTAAGAGTTATCATATATGGCATAACTTTAAAGACATTTGAAAAGCTACTTTTTAAAAGTCTATTCAGTAATATAAAGAGAATATTTAAACATTTGGTTAACAGATCATACGGTTCCTCAGGATTCTGTAGTACATGAAGGTGATTACTATATACATCAATTGTCCTGTTATACAGTTCTAGTTAAAAGGTATTTGTGAGAGCACAGTGGGTAAAACAGCTTAAACTATATAATAGTATTTTTCCTAGATACCTACATATCCTTACAGTTATTAATACAGAGGACATATACAAATCTCTTTTAAAAAGTGTTGGCTGTGAACATCAGATGTTTTCTCCTAGCCGTTGTGTTTGATGTTCAAGTTTTCTCCTCTTCTGGAGCACTGTGCTCTTTTCCACATTCAGGACCATCTTAACAGCTCAATGTCATTCAGACTTTATCCACTGCTTTAATTTTGCCCATCTTATTACCACCCCCAGCCCTATCCCGTTAGTTTGCTTTCATTATAAACTTACAGGGTCTAGTGGGTGTGCCAGGAAGCCAGCAGCCTGCAGTGGTTTTCAGTCCCTGCTGAAATTACCTTTCAGCTGCCAGCAGACAAATGGCTGCTTTATGTTCATGTGTACTCTATAGGCAGTTAGCAAAAATTCAAGTTCAAATGTGTTATTTTACTTTCAGCAAAGAAACTCAGACCAGTAGCCTAGACTGGACTTAAAAAAAGTCACACCATTTGAATAAATATGGGGTAATTTCAGAAAGGTAAATGAAACAAAATGGCTCCTGAACTACTCAATATTCAAAATAAAATATATTCGGAATCTTGTCAGGATAAACCCCAGCTGCAAGGAACTCTAAAGAGCTATTCTGCTTCTTCCAGGGAGTTCAGAAAGCCAGCTCTCCTAAATACTGGGCAAGATACCACCCACATCTTCAGTCCCAAACATCCCAGACTACAGCCACTATTCTAGCTTCCCATATTCCCATATTCCCCTTCCCAGCCTGGCTCCCCCCACCCCACCCCAGAGTCTTTAATTAGACACCTTCTGCATAAACTCCCTCACAGTAGAGTTCTTTTTCATTATCAATTAACTACTTAGCTATTTAGCTGCCACTATATGTTTCAGACCAATTTCAAGTTTTTCTCTATCAAACTTCACTCCAACCATTTTGACCCAAATATGAGGTGACTCTCAGTTAAGAGGAGAAAATGGCTCTTCTGTTTCAAGCTCTTATCAAAAGTAAGGAGTTCTCATTTTCACTTTCCAATCACCATAAACCACTTGACACTGGAATCCATTAACCTTTTTTATCTGCTTGTCCTCACAAAATAAAAAGAAGTTAGTGACATTAAGGGATTTATGTACCTGGTGAGGATCAGTATTATCAAAAGTGGAGGAAATGAATTCTGAAGTTTCAAAACTATTAGAGCACCAGCATATGTAAACTTTGCTTTAGAATTCACTGTAATTTTGTCCCAATCTGTCTCAAGAAGAACTATGTTGCGGTTCATTTAGATTCTAAACTTTCAAAGAGCAAAAATACACATAAGGCAGTCTTAACTTCCCTAGCTCAGCTTCATTAGAGTGTTAGAGGCATGCCACTAATGAGATAGTGGTGAGGAGCCAACATCTCTTTAAATAAGTCACTTTTCCACTATAAACAGACCACGTCTCCATTTGTCTGTTAAGTCTACAACTCACAACTGACCCAAAACACTAGCTGAAAATGAACATACCCTGACAGGAGGTCAAGCAACAGGGCAGAAGCTTTTCACTTTTCATGATGAAGAAATAAGCTGGTCTAGAAAAGGTGGCAGGTAGCTTAGGTGGCTACCTGAAGAAATTTCTGTCAATTCCAAGCTAACCACAGCTAGTTCTTTGTTTTGCCACTCTGTTCTATCATTTCTTCTTTCTACAACCATGGAGATGACTTCTTGTTTATCAAAGAAATGCTTCTTTCCAAAAGAGCCAGGGCAAGGCCAATATAACTCAGCTGCCTGGGAACAGGTTAACAAGAGTGCACTCACTTTAATATCTACCCCAAACTCTTGTAGGCCTCAAGCTACCAGTGACTAGAAGAGGGTTTGTTATTTTGTTTCCCTTCCCAAGAATCCGACTATCCCATATCAGTCTTCTTTATTTGTTGCTGCTCTTGCTACTACCTCTTTTCTTCATTTTTCCAGTTGTCTAGGCCAAAAATCTTGGTGTCATCCTTCATTTTCTTTCTCCCGCACTACACATCCAATACATCAGAAAATTTTATAAATTCTATCTTCAAAGCAGATCCAGAATTTAAGTATTCCTCACCTCTATTCCAACCCCACTCTATTGCCGCAGACCTAGTCCAAGAGTCATTATCTTCCACCTAGATTATTGTAATCTCCTAATATTCCTAACTAGAATGCCTGTTTCTGCCCTTGGTCCCCTGTGATCTACTCTCAAAACAACAGCCAGAGTAAAATAAAAACTTTTATTTTGAAATAATTACAGATTCACAAGAAATTACAGAGACGGTTCAGGGAGATTCCATGTACCCTTCATGCAGTTTCCCTCCATGGTTCAATCTTACATAATTATCAAACAATACTGAAACCAAGAATTTGACATGGGTTCAAAGTGTGAATACTTGTATGTCATTTTATCATGTGTACATTTGTGGAACTACCACTGAAATCAAGATATAGAATTATTCAGAGTTACTCATTACTGAGTATTCCTGCAGGTATAAAAACAAAAAGCAAACCATATTTACTTCTATTACAAAGAAATTAAACTTTTTCCTTAAGGGTTTTGAGAAAACACATTTTCTTTGTGAAACACAGGCATGAGATATGCTTCGGCTCTGAAAGTTTTAAACTAGAACTATAGCTATTTTTTTCCTATGTCTCTTTACATATACGAGTGCTCTGCATATGATAGATGCTTAATAATTACAGATTAACTCAAGAAATATCAATCAGAGAAAAGACTATACGTTTTTACAAAAATGTTTTATTCTTCCTTTTGCCAGTAAAAGAAGTTTGTAAACTAAGCACTGTTTATGTAAGTCATCATTTATAAAGGAGGATTTGTTTTCTTACAGCTTTAAAAAAAATATTTCTAGACTAAGCATAAGCCCAGGCAGTCTGTGAAACAGGAACCCATATATTCCAAAAGGCCTTTCAAGAATGATACTCGGACTGTGCCAATATAATGCAAATGTTTCTCATGATATGCCAATATACTAATAGCAAAGGTGAGTTGGTTAATTTTGTAATTCAGAGGTTCTTCCCTGATTCTAGCACAATCTGCAGGCTTGTTCTTTAAAATCTAGCTCAAAGGTCATTTCTCTGAAGCTTTCCCTAATCTACTCACCTGCCCTAGAAGAACTGCTCCATAATTTGTGTCTAATAGCAGTTAGTCTATAAACCTTGACATTATCAGTGAACAACTGTATTAGTTATTTCTTGACATGTGTGCCTTCCCTTCTAGACCAGTGATTCTCGGTCCATGAATCCTTGCAAGTGTAAGAAAATATGCACAGTGTGCTTCCATTCGAGTAGGAAGGAAGAGGAAATACAAATATTCATGTGTGTGTACATCTGTACATATTTGTTAATATTTTCCAGAAGGAGTAATATTAAGTGAAAAACTTCTAAAAACGGTTACTTGTAGGGGGACAGAAAAGATGTAGAATCTAGACTTTTCTGAAAGTACCCTGTTTTACAGCTTTAATGCTGGAAACATGTAATGTTTTATATAACTCAAACAATTCAGAATTGAATCAAACGAGCAAAAGCAATTTTTAAAAACTGAAAGCAAACTGGAAAAAAGGAATCTAAATAAGTTATGACATAACCAGAGAATAACTTTTTAAAGTAATAATAAAATGGCATTATTCTTATGTATCATTAATGGAATATATCCTAAAGACAAAAAGAACTAGTAGTCTCCTTAATACTTGTAATAATATTGATATTGCTTTGCATCAATCTTGGCCTCACTCATATCAAGTATGTAATTATGTTAAAGTCATCCAGAACCACAATTTTCAGCATAAGAGAAAAAAGATGTAAATACGTAACATTCAAGGAGTTAAGTAAAAATGCTAGAATCTTAAATTTCAATTGGAATGTTGGTATAAACTCATTTGTTACCTTTCTCAACATAAAAAATATATATATTTCCTAACTCTGTACTCTGAAAAGGCCTCTAAACAATGACAACTGAGAAGCAACAATGAGCATCTGTAAGGCCTTTAAGTGCTGTTTTCCACATGAAGGAACCAGAGCTCCTAGGAGAAATGTTTGATTCCAGGTCTGAGACAGGAAATGTTCAAGATAAGCCTGGGACACCTTACCAAAAGCAAGGAAGCTATCAAAGATTGTACCGAAAGGACGCAAGAGTCAACTTGAAAAGGAATAATTTGAGCACCAAAATAATAATGACTCAGTGGACTGAAACACATCAAAGGTATTAAACCCCATGAATTAATAACAACATTGCAAAATAAACAAATAAAATCAACTTCACTGGTCACCACTGGAGATTGCTAGGGTGTAAATTTATTATTCTGAAATTTAATACACGAAGGAAAACAAGTATTTATTTTGCCTTTACTTTAGTTTCTAGATAGTTTATAGGCAAAGTTATTTACAGAAGAATTACAGCTAATAAATGCAGAAAGAATAAGAGAATTAGAGATCACCATTTTGCAATTTCTAATGAAATAATGTACCTAACACAACTAAATAAGAGTGGCTAAAACATTAAGTCAAAGGTTGATTAGAAACTTTATGAGAACTTTATGAAACTTTATATGTCACTAAAAGTGGAGAAACCAGACATTATACAACTCCTGATATGACGAAATAGGAAGACTATGAAGTATTCTTGGCCCGGCCCTGCCCAAATTGACCTACATTTAACCCAAACCACTTTATGAGAAACAGTGAGCTAAAGGAACTTGTTAAATGATGCAATAGAAATCCAAATTCATAATGTGGGAAACTTTACAAGACAATCCAGTTTCTTCAACAAATAAATGGCATAGGAAAAAACAGTATGTTTTTCTAAGAGCTGTTGTAAATTATTACAAATTTAAAATTTCTGGTCAAGAGGGCAGAACAGGGAAACACCGCACTTGCCTCTTCTCACAACCACAACAAAATTACAACTACAGAACATTCATCACTGAGATCACCTGAAGTCTAGCTGAACAGAAGTCCTAAAACTAAGGATATACAGAAGAAGACACCTTGAGACTGATAGGAGGGAAGATGCCAAATGGGTTGGGTCCACACCCACAGGTGGTAGTTAACAATCAAGGGGATATCTCAGCTGCAGAGGAACCCCGGAGGAGGAAGGGGTCCCAGCCCCACACCAGGCTCCCCAGTCCAGGGTTCCAGTGCCAGGTAGTGAAGTCCCCACAACTTTTGGCTCTGAAAACCAGCAGAGATTGTGGCTGAGACGGAGGGTAGCTGAAGTCACAGACATTCCTCCTAAAGTGTGGACTTACTAGCTGATAAACTCACTCATTCTGAGCTCCAGCACTAGGGTAGCTGTTCAAAGAGCATCAGGGACATTAAGGGAGAAACTGGGTTGTCTGGGTTCCTGGCAAGGGCTGAAGGGGCAGCTCTCTTCCACACAGTATTGACAGAAGCCACTGTTCCTTTGTTGGGCCCTCCCCACTACCTGTGTGCACAGATAGGCAGCTGCCATATCTGAGTCTGCATTGACTTGGCTAACACTGGTCACCATGCCCTGGTGATTCCCTGAGATCCCGCCCACAAGTTGGGTGGGCCTACCCAAGCAGCTTCCACTGGCTTTTCCATACAAATGGCCCGTCTTGGATCATGCTGCAGACTTTCACAAAATTTCTCAAAGGTTCCCAAAACCCAAACAAGTAGTATCTCGCCTTGGCATGCCATGTTTCTCTTGCTGAGCAACCCCAAGTCTGGCACTAGCAGCAGCCGACCTTGGTTCACAGCTTAATCTCTTGAAGCACATCCAAGCCCAGTGCAGGTGGTAGCCATCTGCAGATTGCTTGGTGGCTCATGCCAGGTGGTTCTGGTCAGGGCACAGGCTGTGGTTGAATTTGGCCTGTGGTGAGGCCTCTCCTAGGAGGTCTCTGGGCCAGCATGACTGGTAACTGGTCGCATCTGAAGACCGCACATCCAAAAGAGAGACTGGGCAGGTACGAGAGCTCTGCTAAAGAGAATCCTGTTCTGTTGAGTCAGCCCTTGCACAACAGATCTTCTAGTCACAGCCAGTCTTTACAACTGACCAGCTTGAGGACCAACCCCTCCCACTGACATGCCAACAGCAGTCAAGGCTCAACTACAACAGGAGGGCACACATAACCCACACAAGGGACACACCTGGAGCACCTGGCTCAAGGTGACCAGGGAGACTGCATCACTGGGCCCCACAAGCTACCTACTACATAGGTCACTCTGCCAAGACTGGGAGACATAGAAGCTCTACCTAATACATAGAAACAAACAGAGGAAGGCAGCCAAAATAAGGAGACAAAGAAATATGTCCCAGATGAAAGAACAGAACAAAGGTCCAGAAAAGAAAATCTAAACAAAATGGAGACAAGCAATCTACCAGATGCAGAGTTCAAAACACTGATTATAAGGACGCTCAGTGAACTTAGGGGAAGAATAGATGAACTCAGTGAGAACTTACACAAAGAGATAGAAACTATAAAAAAGAAACAGTCAGAAATTATGAATACAATAAATAAAATGAAGAATACATTAGAGGGAATCAACAGTAGATTAGATGAAGCAGAGAACTGAATCAGGGATTTGGAAGACAAGGTAGTAGAAACACTTAATCAGAACAGCAACAAGAAAAAAGAATCTCCCCATTTACCCCCCCACCCCAAAATGAGGATAGTTTAAGGGGCCTCTGGGACAACAGAAAGCGTAACAACATTTGCATCATAGAGGTACCAGAAGGAGAAGAGAGAGAGCTAGGAATTGAAAAACTACTTGCATAATGACTGAAAACTTCCCTAACCTAGTGAAGGAAATAGACATACAAGCCAGGGAGCACAGTGAGTCCCAAACAAGATGAACCCAAAGAGGCCCACACCAACACATATCATAATTAAAATGCCAAAGGTTAAAGACAAATGAGAATCTTTAAAGCAGCAAGAGAAAAGTAGTTAGTTATCTACAAAGAGTTCTCATAAGTCTGTCAGCTGATTTCTCAACAGAAACTTTGTAGGCCAGAAGGGATAGCCATGAAATATTCGAAGTGATGAAAAGTAAGGACCTATAACCAAGACTACTCTGCCCAGCAAAGCTATCTTTTAGAATCAAAGTATGATAAAGATCTTCCCAGACAAGAAAAAGCTAAAGGAGTTCATCAATATCAGATCAGTATAACAGAAAATGTCAGAGGGACTTCTTTAAGAAGAAGGAAAAAATATATATGTAAAAATATGAATAATAAAATGGCAATAGCTATGTATCTATCAATAGTTACTTTAAACATAAATGGATTAAATGCTCCAATCAAAAGCTAGGGTGGCTGAATGAATAAAAGAAATAAGACTCTTATATACTGTCTACAAGAGACTCATTTTCGATTAAAAGACACACATAGACTAAAAGTAAAGGGATGGAAAAAGAAATTTCATGAAAATGGAAATAACCCAAAAAAAGCAGGGGTAGCAATATTTATACCAGACAAAATAGACGTTAAAACAATGGCTATAAAAGAGACAAGGAAGGACCGAGTAACTCCACTTCTGGGTATTCATCCAAAAAAACCCAAAACACTAATTCGAAAGATATATACATCCATGTTCACTGCAGCATTATTTACAATAGCCAAGATATGGAAGCAACTTAAGTGTTAATCAACAGATGAATGGATAAAGAAGTAGTACATAGATACAATGAACTATTAGCCATTAAAAATGAAATCTTGCCATCTACAACAACATGGATGGACCTAGAGGATATTATGCTAAGTAAAATAAGTCAAAGGAAGACAAATACCATATAATCTCACTTATATGTGGAACCTAAAAAACAAAATAAATGAACAAACAAAAGATAAACAAAGATAGAAGAAACAGAGATACTGAGGAAACATGTTGATGGTCACCAGATAGGAGGAGGGTTAGGGGAAGAGATGAAAAAGGGGAAGGGATTAAGAAGTACAAATTCATAGTTACAAAACAGTCATGGGAATGTAAAGTATAGCACAGGGAACACAGTCAATAATATTGTAATAACTATGTATGGCATCAGATGGGTACTAGATTTATCAGGGTGATCACTTCATAAGTTGTATAAATGTCTAATCACTATGTTGTACACCTGAAACTAATATAATATTGTTTGTCAATTATAACTGGAAAATAAAAAATTATTTAAAAAACAAAAAAAGTAGTACAAAAATGATGAAAAGAAAGAATATATCAAAAGAGAATCAGAATCTCTAAAACATATATAATCTATAAATGTATATTCTAAAATGGCAAAACACCTCAAACAGAATTTATTGGATAGGTTTTACAGCTGACACAGCAAAAGACAAGACTAATGACCTTGCAATAGGTATTATGGTCAAGTTTTTAAAAATCATTATATATGAGAGAAAATATTAAGTTATGTACTAATGAAATGATATGGTTTACTGAATTACAATACTTCAGAAAAATAGAAGTTGGGGGAAAGAACAAAGCAGAAACAGTAAAATGTTGATAACTGTCAAAACTAGGTGATGAATATATCAGAGTTTATTACAATATTCTCTTTCCTCTTCTATATATTTGAAAATGCCTATGATAAAAAGTTTTTAACAATGGAATCTATCATTTGTATATCTATGTACATAATAGCATTATGTGTAATAGTCAAAAGGTGGAAACAACCCATGTGTCCAAATACAATGGGTAAACAAAATGTGGTATATACATCAAATGGAATATTATTCGGCTTTAAATAGGAAGGAAATTTTGACACAAGCAACAACACAGATGAACCTTGAGGACATTATGCTAAGTGCAACAGGCCAGTCACAAAAAGGCAAATACTGTATGATTCCACTTATATGAAGGACCTAGAATAGTCAAATTCAGAGACAAAATGCAGAATGGTGGTTGCCAAGGTCTAGTAGTGGGTAAATGGAGAGTTACTGTTTAATAGATAAGAGTTTGTTTTGCAAGATGAAAAAAGTTCTGTGGATGGTTGGTGATAGAAGCACAATAATGTGAATATAATCAATGCCACTGGACTACATACTTAAAAATTATTTTAAGTAAATAAGTAAATTTTATGTTACCATCATAATTTTTTTTAAATGGACTTTCTCGCCATCCCTCGTTCTCTCTTTCTATCCCTCTCTCCCTCTCTCATTTTTCTCTCTCTCACAAACACACAGACAACCAGGCCAGGAAATATCTTCAGGATATCAGAGTTTGAAGGCACACTGAAATATACTGCACAAATCCCAAATATGAGATAAAAATCTCATCATATAAGTCAAATATTTCTAAATATAACAATTAACATATCTTTATTTTTTTAGTATTTACACTTTGTCAGAGAAACTTCTGTTTTCAAAAAGTTTTTAAAAAGTTCAAAAAATCCTCAGGAAAAATATTAATATAGAAGTCAGGCAAAAATATTCCTTTGGGACTCATATATACTCTATATAGCAAAAATATTTTGCTCTTTCTCTGGGACATTTATTTTTATGTTATGGTAGAACTAGAAGGATGATCAGACAGCTATAAGTGGATGTTTAGCAGTAAAGTGAAGTCGTTAAACTAAGTTTTTAAATACTAAGCACAGGTGGCTTCCTCACACATCTTGAACAGTTTGCAAATATAAATGCTAAAGTCATGCATGATATTGAGAAAATAAAACAGAAAAATGAATAATAATGAATGGGAAATTAATTGGGGAAGAAGATAAAAGTTAACTATTTTGATTCTGAGTGACTAAATGAAGTTCAGTGATATAGTTATTTGCTTCTGTCAGGAAAGCCTTAGAAAACAGCTAGTTTTTATAGCCAGAAAGAATAATTTAGTGGGAAAAAAATATGTTAGTTGTAAAGATATATAGAATGTTGAGATTAAATAAGAAAAACCTGTTATTAAAAAAAAAAACCCCAGCACATAGTAGTGTCCAAATACACAAAAGGACAGTGTTTTCAAACATATAGGAAGGTGCAAGATAATATGTATTAAACACAATATCTGGTACAGAAAGGTTATGCGATTCTGTCTTTCCCATTCCCTGCCTTATCAGTCATTGACTATCCCATAGCATAAATAAATGACTTTGTAGAAGTTCTGGGTTCCATACTTGTTGGCACCATTAGGAAATATTATTTTTGAGGTACTGAGAATGTCCATAATAAATTATACACACTTCAACAAACTAGTGTGAACACAGTAATTTATTTTAAATGCCCATGACTTCTGCCTGATATTCAAGAAACTTTTCTTGATAAAGTGCTAGATTTATCATTTCATGGTCTCAAATAGGAAGTTTGGGGGTATGTATCTAAAGAAATCATACTGCAGAAGTTTTAAATTATGAGTTTAGTGGTTTACAAAACTAGCCAGTTCCTCAATTCTGTTTGTAAAATTAAACAGGCCCATATTGTCATGGCTGCCCCTTTATGATGTAGTGCTGAACAGTATGCAATAATCATGTCAATAAATCAAATGAATGAGTAATAAATGCTCATTGATAGTCTTCAAAATGTACTGCCCTGAAGTTATCTAGAAAACAAAAAGGTATTCCTTCCCATACACATCAAAAACTCATTCGACCAAAATGTTATGGAATGACAGACAATTTCATGCTTGACTTGGTTAATTTCAATGTGACACAATAAAATGAATTTACTAAGTGTCTACTATATGTTAGTCAACTGCATTAAACAATGAAGACACAGACGAATAAGATTCAAATACCGCAATCTACTATCTAGTGACATTCTTTCTTTCACTTAGTCTTTCATTCAACTGATAGTCACTGAGCATGTATTCAATGTGGGTACTAATTTTAAGTACCAGAGATTTAGTAAGGCTCGAAAATGACTAAGTCCTTACTCTCATGATTCTTACATTGTAGTGAGGTAAGACAATAAGTAAATAAATAAATATATGGTGATAAGAACCAAGAAGAGAGTAATGGGCCAATAGGAAGAGTGAAATTTTAGACAGCATGGCTAGCAGAGACTTCTCTAATAAGGTAACATTTGATAAGAGGGCTGAAAGAAATGGAAGAGGGAGAGTCACATGGGTATCTGGAAAAAGAGTATTTTAGGAAGAAGAAACGGAATATTTAAAGGCTTAAAGTGGGAACATATTGGAGACTTAAATAAACAAGGATGCCAATGTGAAAATGGGGACCAGGCAAAATGGTGTAGATGATAGAAGCATCATTCATCCCCTCTTGCAACCACCTCAAAATTGTGACAGAAACATGGAGCAAACAGCAACCAGAGTCTCCTGGGGTCTAGATGAACAGAAGCCCTACAACTATGGAGAGAAATAAGAAATCGCACTGCAACAGTAGGAGGTCGGCAATAACCACATCCATGAAGATAATCTATTTGACAATTTAACCTCATGATTCTTTGGACCTTCTTTATCTCCAGTGAGTTACCTAGAACTCCACCAAAGTTCAACAATTATTCCTATGGCCACATCTTGGACTTGTCTTTGCTCGATAATTCTCTGCTTTTGAAATTCTAAACTCTAATAGTATACTCCTCTCTCTCTTAACATAACATTCAAGATCAGCAATGTTGAACAGCAATAAGATGTGAGCTATTTATATAATTTAATATTGTCTAGTAGTCTCATAAAAAGTTAAAAGAAACTCATAGATGCAGAGAACATTTTGATGGTTGCCAGATAGGGGAAGGGTTGGAGGGAGGGGTGAAAAGGCGAAGAGATTAATATGTACAAATTACCAGTTATAAAAAATGTCATGGGGATGTAAAGTATAGCATAGGGATTATATTTGATAATATAACTATGTATGGTCAAATAACTATGTATGGTACTAGACTTAATGGGATAATCACTTTGTAAATTATTGTAAATGTCTGATCATTATGTTGTGCACCTGAAACTAATATTGTATGTTAACTGTAATGGGAAAAAAGTAAATTAAAAATAAACGAAAATCTTTTGGGGGGTAAAAGTAAAAATAATCACTCATTTTGAAATTAATTTTAATGATAAATTTTATTTAACTCAGTACATCAAAACTACAATCAATGCAACATGTAACCAATATAAATATTAGCAATGAGATTTTTTTTTCACACTAAGTCTTCGGACTCCAGAGTGTACTTTATACTTACAGCATATCACATTTCAGACACTAAATTTTCAAAGTGAAATATAATTTTACCAAAATAAGAGTTATGTTTAATGGAAAAATATTTTATACTACATATAGTAAAGAATTTGGCCTTACCAGAGTTTAAAGTCTGGCCTCTCTCCTGGCTTCTGGGAGGTAATTTCTGGCCCCCGGGAATATTATGCCTGATGGGAGAGTTTGCCTGGGAGCTTTGGGTCATGCCAGATCATCTAACAAAATGATTTATCATGGGCCATATCCATATAGTCTTAGGGTGCAGTCTGGCCACACTGAAGGACCAACTACGTGATTTAGGGTGGGAGATTTGAGTTATGCAGTATCAGATGACATGGAGATGGAGATCAACCATGTGGGCAACCAATTAATCAAGGCTATGTAAAATAAAAACTCTGAATACAGAGCCGCAGCTTAAGTTCCCTATTGGCAATACTCTGTGCATATTATCACACATCAATACCTGGAGAGTACTAATACATCCTGATTTCACAGGGAAAGGAAAACAAAAGCTCTGTATTTGGTACATCTCATAGACTCTGTGCTTCTTTCTTCCCTTAGCTGATTTTAATTTGTATCCTTTCCCTGTAATAAACTGTACTGTGAGCATTATAGTTTTCAGTGAATTCTGTGAGTCCTTTTCAGCAAATTATCAAAGGTGAGGTGGTTTTGAGAACTTCTCTAACTTGCAGTTGGTGTCAGAAGTGAGGGTGGTCTTGGAGACAGTGCTCTAACTTTGTAGTTGTCTAACTCTCTGTTGGCCTAAAACTCTTATCTTAGTTTTTAAATTTAAATATAAATTAAATTCAAAATTCAGTTCCTCAGTTGCTCTACATACATTTCAAATGCACAACAGCAACATGCAGCCAGTGGCGACTCTACTTACTGGGAAATGCAGTTTTAGACTTTTATCACTCTAATCCTCTTATGCACAGCATACTTGCTTTTCAATTTCATCTAGACTTCTAGCTTTTTATTTTCCTTCTACTTACCCTCTCCCTTTTCAGCCTCAGCCCAATGACCCACACAGTAATTATTTTACTGTTAGTGGCCCCAAATCTTTTGCCACCTGTCTCTGTTTCATTTGCACATGTCCCATAAACCTCAAGTCCAATGTCTTTCTTACCCCATCTACTCAAAGATAGCTGAGTACTGCTGAAGGGGAAAAAAAAAAATCATTCAATCTGGCTTCCACCTCCTTCATTCCATTGATATTGCCCTTGCCAAAGTCACACATGATGTCCTAGTTGCCAGTTGTTAGTCTTTATTTTACTTAACCTCTTGGGAGCATCTAAACTCTTGATCATTTCCTTCCAAAACTCTCTCTTTTGGCCTCCACAAAGTGTTCTACTTTTGATTCTCCTCCTATTGTAGTGACTGTTCCTTTTAGTATCTTTTGCTGGACCTCCTTTCTCTGCTCTTTTAACACTGATTTTTCTCTCACCTCTCTTTTTCTCCATATTTACCTTGAATGATACCTACTCCCCTGTTTTTAAAGGCCATCTATATATTAGTAACTATCAAAGTTTTATGTTCAGCCAAACTCCAGTATTTCCTATAGGTCTTTAGCTAGACATTCCACAGACACCTAAAATGTCTTATGTCATTCTCATTCCCCATTTAAACTTCCCACACAAATTACTCATTTCCCCTCTTTAAACCTGCTTTTCCTCCTTTAATTTCCTATTTATATTTGTAGCACTATGATCAATCCAATAACACAAGTCAGAAAATTGAGAGTTACCCTAGATCAGGGAAGGGCAAACTACGGCCCATGGGCCAAATTCAGCCTACTGCCTGATTTTTTTAAATAATACCTTAATTCAGATATAATTCAGAAGCCATAAAGTTCACCATTTTAAAAGGTAGAATTCAGAGGTTTTCAGTATATTCACAACATTGCCTGTTTGTGTAATAAAGTTTTACTGGAACACAGCCATGCCATTTGTTTACCTGTTGTCTACGACCACTTTCAGTACAGTACAACAGCAAAGTTTAGTAGCTTTGCACAGAGACTATTAAAAAAACTGTAAAGCTTAAAATATTTGCTATCTTGGCCTTTCAAAAAAGAAGTTTGTCAAACTATCCTAGACTGTCTGATCCTTTTCAACTCCCATAATCAATTTATTATCAAATCCTTAATATATTACACTTAAATTATAGTTAGAGCTACTATAAATTGCCTAAACACGTCTTAAATATTAGAGCTACCAGTGAGAACTTACTATAAATATTCTAAGATTATTTTTTAAACTTTTAAAAATTTGAGGTATAATGAACATGACATAAAATTAACTAAAGTATACACTTCAAAAGTTTCAATATATTCACTATACTGTGCTATTATCACCCCTATCTCATTCTAGAATATTTCCATCACCCCAAAAAGAAACTCTGTACCAATAAGTAGTCAGCCCTAGTTCTCCACTACTCCCATTTCCTGGTAACCACAAATCTACTTTCTGTGTCTATGGATTTTACACTTCATATAAATGAAATCACAATGTGGCCTTTTCTGTCTGGCTTCCTTCACATAATGTTTTCTAGGTTTATCCATGCTCTAACATGTATCGATACTTCATCTCTTTTTACCATAGAATAATATTCCTTTAAATGGATATACCCCATTTTCTTCACCCATTCATCAGTTGATAGACATATGTCTTGCTTCAATTTTTTTAGCTATTATAAATAATGCTGCTAATGAGCATGCTGCATGGACTAAACACTTTAAAAACACATAACCTTTACAACAACTCTTTGAAATAAGTGACATCATCATCATTGTTGTCGTTGTCGTCATCGTCGTCATCGTCGTCATCATCATCATCATCTTCATTTTAAAAATGAAAATACTAAGGTAGTGAGATTTAAAAACTCACCCAAGGTCATAAAGGTAGTAAGCGATAGAGTTAAGATTTGAATCACAGAAGTCTGACTATATCATATTCTTAACTACCAACAATGCTGCCTTGTTTAACTATAACTATAATCCATTTTTTCTGTCTTTATTACAACTAGTTATCGGATCCTCCTCAGCTTCCACCTGTTTTACTGCAGTAGCCTTCTAACTGTTCTCCCAGACTCTAGTCTCATCTCCCTCAAATATATTCTCATTTTGCCACCAAAATACTCTTTCTAAATCATAAGTCAAACTGTGTCCAGGTCTTTTTTAAAGTCCTTCTGTGGCTCATTATCACCTAACAGTGGATCAGACGTTTAGTGGCCAGATTCATTTATTTAAATAAAAGCTTATGTGATAAATACCATACGATTTCACTTAAATGTAGAATTTAAGGAACAAAAAGAACAAACCAATTAAAAACAGACTCACAAATATCGAGGAAAATCTGGTGACGGCCAGAGGGGATGGGGGATTGGGGGTCTGAAGGGTTAAAGAGTACACATTAGCAGTTGATATTTCATCACGGGGATGGGGAGCATGGCATAGGGAATGCAGTTAGCATTAAGCATTAACATATTGGCTAAGTAGAGAGCCAGAGGAGAGAAAGAGCAATTAGGGGGATCGTTTTATAAACTATATAAATGTCTACCCAATGTACTGTATACTTGAAACTAATAAAAAAAAATTTTTAAATCTTATGTGGAAATCCAACAGGCATATTAGGTATAAAAGTGGAGATGCTCTTGTTGAATAGGAGGAAAAAATGGAGGTTAGTTGAATGTATTTGTGAGGAAAGCATAATCCCTTAGCCTTGCCTTGTATACCTACCTCCTCAGAGTAGGCATCTTAGACATTTCCAAAAAACCCTTAGAACTTTTAGAATAATCTCAGAAACCACTAGCCCATCACTTAATTCTCTAAGAAACTATTTCTAGTTCCCTGAATACACCAACTTGCTTCAGTGCTTTATAGTCCTCACATATATTTCCCTCGGGAAAACTTACTTCCACTCAGAAAACTTCTCATACTTGAAAACTTTATAAAGCCTCCTCTAACATACTTCTTATTCCAACAATTGCAAATATTGTTCACCATCTTTATCATATTCTGACTGTTGATGCCCTTTGTACAATACAGTACTCAAAACTGTAGATAATATGCCAGATAAGATGTGACAGTCACAAAGGGTAAAACTAGAATAATTTTCTCAGCAAATCTGAAGCTGAGTTTGGAATCAAACAACCAACTACTATCCAAAGCAGTCTTGTGTCTTAATCTGCCAACAACATTAGGATAAAGTTCCCAGCTAGTAACCTTTATATCTAGAGCAGAAACTTTCAAGTACCATAATTTATCTCTTCAAGCAACTTTGCAAAAATCTGGATCAAATCTACCATCTATGTTCTTCACTCCTATACCTAAATTGCCAAATACTGCTAACAAACAATTCATAAAATAAGCCAAAAATGGAGTGCCAACAAAGTTAATATCTGCAACAACTGCTGGCCTACCATTGCTTCCTATCAGTCTTTCAACTTGTCCTCTATCAATTTCCTTTAGCTGCTATTGGAAGATCTCAACCTAGCATACAGATTGTTTTCCTACTTCTCAAAAATTAGTATTAGGTAGTCAGACTCTCAACTTTAATCCCCCAAACATCAATCTCACACAAATGCTTCTGCAAATTTATCAGTCTTCAACTATATCCCTGCCTTCTTCCTTTCTATCTCACTCAAAACTAATCCCTCCACCTATGCACTAAAATATATCCCTTTGTATATCCTTAAGGAATGCTCCACTAAATCTCTCTCTCCCTATGTCCACATTTCCTCTGTACTACTGGTTCTTTTCCCTCAACATAACATATAGGCTTAAGTTAAATATATAATAAAAAGACAACACACACTCAACCAATGCTCCTTCTAGTTATTCTTTCCCATCACAGTCGAGTTTCTCAAGAGTCATTTAAACCACTGGCCTTCAAAGTTCTGATTTTTATCTTAGTGGATACTCTAGGGATTATAATGTGCATCTTAATTTATCACAATCTACTTTAAATTAATACTGACTCAATTTTGGTAAAATATAGCAACTTTGTTCCAATATACCTCCATTTCTTCAACTTTTCTTTACATAATTATATTACATCAATATGTTGGAAATCTAGAAATGAAGTGTTCTAAGTACTTCTTTAAGCCATTTTATGTCTTTTAAAGAAATTTAAAAGAGAAAAGGGGAAAAGTATATATATACAGTCTTTCATTTCCAACATATTGATCTTCTCTGATTTTATTCATTTCCTCCTGCGGATATGAGTTACCATTTGCTGTCATTCATCCTGAACACTTTCTTTTGAATGCCTTGTATTCTCAGTCTTTGGTTATTTTCAAATGTCTTTATTTTCAATTTGATGGATAGTTTTACTAAATATAGAATTTATGGTTTACAGTTTTTTTACTCCAGAATTTTAAATATGTCAATCCTCTGCTCTCTGACCTCCATTTTTTTTGGATAAGAACTCAGCTATAAATCATATTGTTGTAACCCTATATGTGATGTGTCATTTTTCTCTTGCTGCTCTCAAAATTCTCTGTCTTTCAGCAAATTGACAGTGATGTGTATAGATGTGGCTCTCTTTCTGTTTATCCTAATTTAGGTTCATTGAGCTTCTTGAAAATATAAATTAATGTTTCATGATACATTTTGGAAGTTGTCGGTCATTATTTCTTCAACTATTTTTTCCTGTCCCTTTCTCTTTCTTCTCTCTTTCTGGAATTCCCATTACAAATATGTTGGTATACTTGCTATGTCCCACCATTTTCTGAGATTCTGATAATTTTTTTCAATTATTTTCTCTCTGTTCTTCAGGTTGGATTATTTTTATTGCTGTGTCTTCGAGATTGCTAGTTCTTTCTTCTGCCGCCTCGAGTTTTATATTAAGCTCATCTCGTGATTTTTTTTTTCATTTTAGCTATTCTACTTTCCAACTCTAGAGTTTCCATTTTGCTCTTTTTTATAGTTTCTATTTCCTTAGTGAGACTCCCTATTTGTTAAGGCATTGCCATCATATTTCTGTGCATTATTTAGACATGATTTCTTTTAATTATTTAAACAAATTTGTAATAACTGTCATGAAGTTTTTGCTAAAAACAATATCTAGATCCACTCAGAGAAATTTTCTATTGATTACTTTTCTTTCTGAGTATGGGTCACAGGTTCCTGGATTTTTTCTTTAACATCATATAGAATTAATCTAAAATTTTAGGAATTTTGACCAACTCTTTTGCATAAAAAATGATTAAATTAAAAGCCTTAAAGGGGGGAAGCTAGAGACACTGCTCTATGTAAGTAGAGGATATGTTAATTTATAAATGTTAGTTCTGTAATCAAGCCACTGCTGGTGACTAAAACTCCCGATAATAATGTTCTAAGAAAATCTGTCTGACCCTTTTTTCAATGGGGATTTAGTAAGAGGGTAAAAAATACTTCATATTAAGATTGTTTTGCTGCTATGTCCATGACCTAAATTTCCAAAACAAAAATGTGGCTTATATTTGTAATAAAAAATCCTCCCAGAAACATAGTTGAAGTCCATTTATATGGAAAAACAGATTCTTCAACCTAGTGAGTGGAAAAGAACATGTGCTCTGGAGTCAGACAGTTCTTGGATTAAATCTCAGCTCTATCACTGATTAATTATATGACCTTAAGAAAATTATTTAGCCTCCTTGAACTTCAGTTTCTTTTTAAAATGATAAAAATATCTATATTACAAGGTTAATGTGAAGGTAAAATTAAATGAATGAAGACACTACCTTACTTTAGCACCTCACTGTTCTCAAATATTACTGTACTGCTTCCTAACTGGTCTTGGTACTCTCCATCCCAATTCCTCTCCATATAACAATACATCATGATAAAATTCAATTCTTTTACACAGTTGGTTCACTCATTCATTCAATAGTTACTGATCATTTCCCTCAGTAAATACCTGAGTTTAACAATCTAAATTGGAGAGCAAGAAGAAACATAGGGATACAATGGTGAGCAAAACAAACACGGCTCCTAAATTAGTTTTTGTTGTCTGGCGGGAAAGAGAAACCATTACACAATTATAAAAATAAATGTAAAACAACAACTGATATAAGTACTACTAAGAAAGGATATAGTGCAATGAGAAAATGTGATAGGGGATTTGGTGAAGTCAGAGATCTCACCCAAAGCCCTTTACTATTGAGCCTTTCCTATCTTACCAGACTCACTTCTGGTCATTTTCTCACATACAGCCTATATTTAAAACATACTAATTTATATGAAATATGAAATATACAATGCGCACTCTCATCTTGAAATCTTTTGAACATGCTAAAGCACTTATGAAATACCTTCCTCCCTCCTGCTTAATTCCAGCAAATATCCCAAGATTGCAGTTCTTACATTAGTTCTTTAAAGTCTTCACCACACATGAGGTTAATATTAATCACCTGATCAAGTAGGTATCTACCCATTCCTCCACCTGGTAACTGATTATCCCCCTTGTAAATGATTACTATTTCATGGGGAGATATGCTGAGATTATGCCAAAATCCTCTCTTAATCTGCATTAGTTTCCTAGCACTGTCAAAAAAAGCCACAAAGTAGGTAGCTTTAAACAAATGTAATTCATTCGCTCAGTTCTTCAGAAGCAAGAAGTCCCAAATCAAGGTACAGATAGGGTCCCACTCTATCTGGAGGCTCTAAGAGAGAATCTTCTTTATGCCTCTTCTAGCTTCTGGTGGTTGCCAGTTTTCCTTGACTTGTAGCTACGTCACTCCAATCTATTTTGTTCTTCCTCAAGATTGTTTTAGCTATTCCAAGTCCCTTGCAATTCCATATGAATTTTAGAATTAGAATCAGGTTATTAATTTCTACAGAAAGGTCAGCTTAGATTATGATAGGGATCATGCTAGATCTGTATGTCAATTTGAGTAGTACTGCCATCTTAACAATGTTAACACTATGAACATGAAATGCTTTTCAATCATTTAGATCCTCTTAAATTTCAACATGTTGAAATTTTTGTACTTTTCTGAGTATAAGATTTGCAATTCTTTTCTAAAATTTGCTATTTAATTCTTATTGTAAACTGAATAGTTTTATTTCTTCCATTTTCAGATTGTTCATTGTAAGGGTATAAAAATACAAATGATCTACATATATTTTCTTGTATCCTGCAACCTTGCTATAATCTTACATAGTTCACTAAGTTTTTTAGTGGATTCATTAGGATTTTCTATATAAAAGATCATATCATCTGTGATTATAATTTTACTTTTTCCTTTCCAATTTAGGTACCTTTCTTGCCTAATTACTGTGGCTAGGACCTCCAGTACAATGTTTAAATAGAAGTGGAGAGAGAAGAAATCTTTCTTATTCCTCATCTGAGGGGGAACACGTCTGATCATTCACCATTAAGTATGATGTTAGCTGTGCGTTTTTCAGAAATCTTTTATCAAATTAAAGAAGTTCCCTTCTATTTCTAGTTCATTCAATGTTTTTATCATTAAAGAGTGTTGGATGTGTCAAGTGCTTTTTCTGCACTTATTGATTGTGTCATCTGTTTTTTCTTTACTGATATGACATATTGCATTAATGGATTTTCGATTGGCGAACCAACCTTGCATTCCTAGGATAAATTCTACTTGATCACAGTGTATAATTTTTCTTATACATTGCTGGATTTCATTCATAAACAAATTTTATTGAGAATTTTTGCATCCACAGTCATAAGAGATATTGGCCTATAGTGTTCTTGTGATGTCTTTTTCTGGTACTGGTATTAGGATAATACTGACCTCATAGAATTCAGGAGTGTTCCCCCCTCTTCTATTTTTTAGAAATTTGTAAAGAATTGCTATTAGATCTTTGAATGTTTGGTAAAATTAATCAGTGCAGCCATCTGGGCATGGACTTTATTAATTTTTTGACCACTGCTTCAATTTCTTCACTTGATATAGATCTATTCAGATTGTCTTTTCTTGAGTCAGTTTCAAGTTTGTGTCTTTCTAGGAATTTTTCCATTTTATCTAAGTTAAATGATTTGTTGTATAGTTGTTCAGATATTCCTTTATAATACTTTTTATTTCTTTGAGGTCATTATTAATGTCCCTTCCTTTCCTTTCTGATTCTAGTAATTTGAGTCTATCTTTTTTCCTTGGTCAATCTAAAGATTTGTCAATTTTACTGAACTTTTCAAAGAACCAGCTTTTGGTTTCATTGAGTTTTTTTGTTGTTTGGTTGATTTCTTCTACTGTTTTTTCATTAATTTCTGCTATAACCTTCTGTATTTCCTTCCTTCAGCTTGCTTTACATTTGGTTTACTCTTATTTTTCCAATATCTTAAAAGACTAGGTAACTGATCTTTCTTATTATAGGAATTTTACAGTTATACACTCACACGTACTCCCTTTGCTCTGTTTGGCAAGAATATTACACATATATTACATTACAGGCCTAACGATTCATTATACATATAATTTATAATTTATATAATATGTAATTTCATACAAGTGATTTTAAATAAGTTAAGAGAAGAAAGGAGAAAAGTATGCATCTCTTCTGTCTTTTATAAAATGCTAAGCACTGCTTTAGATGCATACCATAGGTTTTGGTCTATTGTGCCTTTATTTTCATTCATCTTACTATATTTTCTGAATTCATTTTTTTATTTCTTTGACCCATTGCTTACTTCAAAATATACTGTTTAACTTTCACATATTTGTGAGCTCTCCAAATGTTTCCCTGCTATTCATTTCTAATTTTATTCCACTGTGGTTGCAAAACAAAATTACTGCTAACTTTCAACATTTATTCAGGTTTGTTTTATGGCTATGGTCTTATCCTTGAGAATGTTCTGCGTTTACTTGAGAAGCAAGAATAATGTGTTATTGTGTAGTGTTCTACAGATGTATGTTAAGTCTTGCTGGTTTATAACGTTGTTTAAGTCTTATTTTTCCCTACTGATCTTCTGTCTAGTTTTTCTATCCATTGTTGCAAGTGCGGATAAGGGAAGCCTCTATTATCATTGTCTATTCTTCCCTTCATTTCTGTCAGTTTTGGTTTAATGTATTTTGGTATTCTATTATTAGACGCATGTTTATAACTGTTATATTTTCCTACTGTACTGACCCTTTTATCATTATAGAATGTCCCTCTTTATCTCTAGTAAGTAGAGAAAAATTTTTTTTGTTTTAAAGTTTATTTTGTCTCATATCAGCATAGCCACTCCAGCTTTGCTGTGGTTGCTCTTTGCATGATATATCTTTTTCTGTCCTTTTACAATTTCAGTCTATCTGTATCTTTGAATTTAAAGAATATCTCCTTTACACAACATACAGTTGAATCACGTGTTTTTTAGTCTAACAATAGTTGCCTCTTCATTAGATTATTCCATCTATTTATACTTAAATACTGATATAGTTGGATTTATATCTGCTATTTTACTTTTTGTTTTCTATATATTTCATGCCTTTTTTGTTGTTCTATTCCTCCCTTACTGCTTTCTTTTGCATTAAGTGAACATTTTCTAATGAAGCATTTCAATTTCTTTAATGAATTTTTACGTTATAACTTTTGAGGCTTTTTTTTTAGTGATTGTTCTAGGTTTACCATGTATATTTTATCTTATTCAAATGGGCTTCTGATTTATACTAGCTTAATTCCAGTGATTACATAGGACTGTTATTCCTTTCTAGCTCTATTCCTTTTTCCTCCTTCTGTAGTATTTTTTAATAAACATTATATTAATTAACGTTAAAAATCCAACGATACATTGTCATAATTATTTCTTTACATCTTAGTGATTTCCTTGACTCAATGCAGTTTTTCTCATACACACCTCCTTTGTGCTGTTATTGGCAAGTATATTACATATCTATTCCATAATAGGCCTAATAATTCATCACATATAATTTATAATTATATAATTTCATTCAACTGATTTATAAGTAGGTTAAGAGAAGATAGAAAAAGAATGCATCTCTTCTTTTATAATTACATAATTACCTTTATTGGTGCTCTTTTTTGTGTGTGTGGACTCAAATTAACATCTGAAGTCACTTGTTTTCATCCTGAAGTATTTCTTTAATATTTCTTGTATGGTGGGTCTGCCAGCATAGCAAATTCCCTGTTTCTAATAACCTGAGAAAGTATTTCACCTTTATTTTTGAAAGATAGCTTTACCAGATATAGGATTTGGGCTAATAGTTTGGTTTTTGTTGTTGTTGTTTTTTGTTTTGTTTTGTTGTTGTTTTGAGCATTTTAAAAATATTAGCCAATTGTCTTCTAGCCTCCATTGTTTCTGCTGAAAAATCCAATGTTAATCTTATGGAATTCCCTTTAAGCGATGCATCATTTTTCTCTCAGTGCTTCCAATACTTTCTTCTTGTTTTTGACTTTCACTATTCATACGATGATGTATCTGCGTATGGCTCTATTGGCATTTAATCTAACTTGGATTTTGTTGAGCTTCCTGTACATACAGGTTACTGCTTTTCTAATAAATCTGTGAAGTTTACAGCCATTATTTCCTTGTATATTTTTTTCTGCTTCTTTTTCTCTCTCCTAGTACTCCCATTATACATATATTGTTGCACTTGATAGCATCCCACATTTCTGAGGCTCTGTACACTGTTCTTAATTTGTTTTTCTCTCTAATCTTCAACTTGCATAATATCTATCACTCTACCTACAAATTCACTTCTTCTGCCAGTTCACATTTACATTTAAGCCTCCTTAATGAATATTTTTATTTCAGTTATTTAATTTTTCAATTTCATCATTTCCATTTGGTTCTTTTAAAAAATAATTTCTATCTCTTGATATTCTCATCATATATTTTTTTGATACTTTAATTGTGAATTCCTTTGTTTCTGTGAACATGTCAAAATGTCTTTTTCTAAGAGACTTATGGACATGCACTATAGACTACAGGTTACCAGAGGGTAGTGGGTGGGGAAGGAAGGGGGGAGATAGACTGGGTAAAGGGGATCAAATATATGGTAGCTGAAGGAAACTGGACTTCGGGTAGTAAACACACAATAGAATATACAGATGTCAAATAATAATGTACACTTGAAAATTACATAATTGAATTAACCAATGTTACCCCAATAAACTTAATTTTTAAAAAGTTAAAAAAAAGTCTTTTTCTGATAAATCTAACATCTAGTCTCTCCACAGTTTCTGTGGCCTGCTTTTATTCCAGTGTGTGGGTCACACTTTCATGTTTCCTTGCATGCCTTGTAGCTTTTTCTTGTTGTTGGAAACTAGACATTTTTGGTAATATACTGTAGCACCTCTGGGTACTGGTATAAGCTACCCTTCTGAGGCATGTTATTGTTATTGCTTGCTTATTTGTTTAGTGACTAGCTAGATTGTTTTAGTGAAGTTTATTCCCCCATATATAGTGTTCAGCTTCTGATGCTATTCCACAGATTTGGTATATCCACAGTTACCTTCAGATCACTGGATCACTCACTGTAGTTGGGTAGGGCTCTCTTCCAGTCTTCCTTGACCACACCCAGCTGTTAAACTCCAGTAATTGCTAGCTGGTTACTCTACTGTTTTCAGCAATGCCCTGGAGACATAAATTGGTCTACAAACAACCCAATCAAATTCTGGTTTTTCTGAAACAATAGTTTCTGAGATCAATGTTTGATTTTTGTTCTGACCTCAGAAGGCTTTGTGCTTTATTCCCTGGTTCTCTCCAGCAAACCAGCAAGGCTACAGTTTAGCCTATCTCTGGAATCTCCTCTGAAATCACTTTTCTCACAACCTCCACTGTTCTTGTGAGTGTCTTCAGGTATGAACTTCATTCTCTGTTGCAAATGAAGTCCCTTTGGGAAGAAATTAGGAGCTGTTTAATGGTCTGTTTCTCTCTCTGGACAAATCTCTAAGCCAGGTCTCTGAAGCTAGGTATGGGGACCATGGCAAAGTTATTTCTGAGTGACACTCCCACTCCAAGAGCTAAGAACTCAGAGGAGGGAGAGCGGATGCAGTTTTAGATCTCAGCTTGCCTCTCTTGGGATGGAACCAACAACTTACAAGCTGAGGCAAAAGTAATATGGGCCCCAGTATTTTCAGTGTGCCACACTCAAGTTGGGCCTGAGTAGAAGAAAGGAGTCCCCACTCCTCAACTGCACTCACCCGGGACTTAGCAGCAGCAACAGGTATCTGGGGGAGTGATGAGAAATGCTGATGTGCTATACCTCCAGGAAGAAAGCTGTTAGTCTAGATTGGGGAGACTGGCGAGGGCGGGGGCGTTGTATTCAGACTATAGGAGACCCGAATGGAAGCTCTACCTCACTGAGCTGGCAAGGGAGAAAGAGGAAGCAGTACTAGTTTAAAAACCCCAGACTTTTTAATTGCTTACCAAATTTTTATATAGATGTTCTTGAATAAATGCTTTTCATTAGCTCTTCACCCTTAGGACCAGTTCCAGAAACTTGAAATGGCTGGGTCTTTGGGGTTATTTTTAAAATCATTTTCACTGGGGAGTGGATCAGCAGAGCTATCAAGCCAGAAGTCGATCTCTCATTTGTTCTAAACATGGAGGTGAAGGTAGCAAAGGGCTAGAGTTCTATATATGCTATCTCATTTAATCTTCGCAACTCTGATGCAGATATTACAGACCTTGATACTAAGTCCAAGAATCATTTAGTAACTTTCTCCAACTAAAGTAGCAAAAGGTACCAAAGATCTGATTCAAAAGCAGGTCTAACTGCTTCCAAAGCTCATGTTCTTAATTAAGCCCATCCTTTCATCTTTTACACAAATACTTTTAAAAATCAGAGCTCATGAGACGTTATTTCTCTGTTGTACTCACAATGATGTCTTAAGGTCATTTTCTTTCTCATCTAGATCTGTTTTCAACAGAAGTATTATTCTGCTTCCCTTAGCCTTGAGCTACATTCCCACAAAGAATCTATGACCAGGAGATTGTTATCTTTTCTATACTTTTAAAATCTGTTTTCCTAAAGAACAAAGTAGATCTGTTGTGTATTGTGTTAGATTTTTTTAATTATTATAAACATTAAGATAACATGGTCTCTTTTCTCCCAAGATTAACATTGTACATAATAAGCACACATAGAAAGCCAACTAAAAATATTATTAAGAAATGATACCGCCTTTAAAAACGACTCATACTTACGAAGATTCTTAAACACAAAATTATAATATTTCTGGAGAACACTTAACACACCCAAAAATCCATACAGTCACGACTGACCAGTCATTAATAAGATTCTACTTTAAAAGTGATTTCATGCCTTCAAATATAAATTAGTAAGTGCCAATATTTAATAAAAAAATTCTTACCATGTATATTTTAACTAAAATAAGACCCCCAAAATAAACTAGATAAACCTAAAGTATATAAGAACCTTTCTCTGTAATTACTTGCAAAAAGGAAAAAAAATTAAAATAAAAATACAAATAAAAAATATAAAATTATTTTAAAAACTTAAAAAAATTAAGACATGTCAACCTAGATTTGAAGGTTTTATTAGCCTTTACTTCTACTTGGCTCCATTTAACATTGTTAAAAAAAGGGTGGGGGGCGGGGATGGTCAGTTTTTACCACCTCGTTAAAGTCAGATTTCCTGGTAACAAATACTCCTGCTTAATTTTGATATTGTGCTAAGCTAAGTATTCAAGAAAAAAATAGCTACTGAAGACAGAACCTCCAAAATTACAAGAATCATCAAGGGAACTGTGAACATATGGTAAGGAATATGGTTACATGTTGTTTTAACAAATTTTAAAGAATGCATTAGGGTGAGATTGTTTGCTCCAAGTGGCTCTTTCTCACACAACAGAAGCCCACACACTTGTGGAGGTTCTGTCACACTTGGTAACCCCAGTTAGAATCTGACAATAGGAAAGACTCTCAAATCCCACGTTCAGAAGGGATGTTTGTTCCTAGACATCTTTAATCTCAACTGTCAACACCTGACTAAAATAAACAAAATACCTTTGCTAAGGAAAGAAAGATGGTGAAGAGATTTAAATAGGTGAATAAAAAATAATTAAAATTACTTTGTTGATAAAAAATGACAGCACTGAAGGACAGCATCAAGTGACAGCTGCTCAAGTGACAGAGGCATCGAATAGCTATTTTAGGTTTGCCATAGTGTGCTCAATAGCTGTTTAAAGAATGCAATAAATGTACTTACCAAATATTTCCCCTCCACTAGCATATTCTGTCACCAGATAAATCATCCGTTCTGTCTCCATAACCTGGTGCAAAGGCAGGAAAGTGACAGACAGTGACACAAATGACAGGCTGACATCATAAGAAGAGAAACTAATGACTCCTCCTTTGTCATATGAAATATTAATAACCATTACTGCTTAAAGGAACTTAAAACACTGGTGGGAGTAGAGAGATATAAATGTTACTAAGAAGAAAGGGGGAAAATAGGTATTGCTCCATGTTCTTAAAAGCAGGAAATATTTACTACTTGAGAGAGACAGTCCTTTTGTTGTTCTGTGAGAACTCTGCAATCTCTTAAGCTCCACAAAACTGAGAAGCGAAGAAGCTGCCAAGAACCAAAAAGTTCACATTTAACATTAATCACCTGAAGCTCAAAAAACCAACCAAAATACAGAACACCTTAGGCAAAACAATGGAAATCACTCAAAAACTACATAGAAATCACATATGGCTGTGTTTTTTAAAAAACAGAAATGACAACTTTCCTTTCCACTAACCATTTATTCAAAACTGGGAAGAATAATGTAAATATTCAACATTTCAAGTAATATAAATTACTCATTTGTACTTTGTCCTGGTCTCTATTTTACTAATATATATTTTACACAAAATTTTCATATTTTACACATAATAAATGTTTAATTACACAAACATTTAATAATTATATAAATACGATATAATTATTATATATAATTATATTTTAGTAATATTTTGTGCTTTTTTATTAGTTACAGTGTGTTATCAGCCCTTTCTTCCTTTTTACTTTTTTCATTATTTTTAAAGTCATATATGACTATATATGCTCATTACAAACATTTTAAATACCTAGTATGTAAAAAGATCAAAAGTTTTCCTCTTCTCAATCCCCTTCATTTTATTCCCCAGAGTAAACCCTGTTAATAGCTTACTCTATATCATTCTAGAGCAGTGCTATCCAATAGAAATACAATAAGCCTCATATATGATTTTAACTTTTCTAGTACCCACATTAAAAGAGTAAAAAAAAGGTGAAATTAATTCGGATAAATTTTTTTATTTACCCAAATATGTCCAAAATATTATTTTGAAAAATTTTAATTGTAAACTGCTTCAGTTTTTACATTCAAATTAATTTAAATAAAAGTAAAACTTCAGTTCCTCATTCACTGTAGCCACATTTTAATACTCAATCACCATATGTGGCTAGTGTTTATCATATTGAGCAATACAGTTTTAGACTTTCGATATATTTCACAGTTATTTTGTTAAATTATTTCCCAGTTACTTTCTTTGACACCTTTACGCATTAATACCATATAACGGTATTAGGTATTAGATCTCTCTTTTCAATGGTTTCATGGTACTCCACTGTATGAGGGCACATTAATTTTCTAATCTAATAATTGTGTCATTCTTTTCTTCTCTTTAATTTTTAAAAACTACATATATATATACTGGTGATATTAACCCATTACTTGTTACATGTATTGCTTCTAAGCTCTCTCTACATGTTGATTTATATAACAAAAAAAAGTTCTCTAAAGATAGATAGATGTTTAGAAAAAAATAAAAGTCATATTGTATATGTACCCTGTTGTACTCCCAGGCCTTTTAATGACTGCAAATGTTCTTTGATTATTAAATTTTTTAGGAGTTCAAAAACTTTTCTATATATTTATCTATATTTGGCTCACACTCTAAACCTGAGGAAATTGAAGCTTTGGCAAATATCCTAAAAACTACCTTGATACTACTATACAAAGACAATTTGACAGCCATTCACCAGGGTAGCTCAGAATCTCCCATTAACAATACTAGCTGCCAGAGAGCAAAATTAAAACTTAAAAGAAAGTATTGTTCAAAGCCAGGGTTGAAAGCATGGAAATTCTTATAGGCTAATGAAATCTTGGGTAAGAAAGGTAAATTTGCAGAATTCAGTTATAAGGTTAGTACATATAAGTTAACTTCTTGAGAAAGGTCAGCCTAAGAAGCCCTAAAATTATTTAATGGTGATTTATTTTTAAAAAATGAGGTCAAGAAGTTTATTCAGTCTATCAGGATAGGAAGGAAGCAGAGGTTAGACACCTCTGAGTTTGCAGATACAGGTCTTCAGGCAACACCAGAAAGCTTTCACAGGCTTGCTTCTGGGGCACAAGGTAGGTGTGGTTCAACATAATTTAGTCTGATAAATTTCAACAAGTCTGTTCCTGCTGATCTAATTCATTTCATTATGAGAGCAGCTGGTGCCAGAGAAGAGCCGTAAAGCTGTAGCCTTAACCACACATACTAACATCACAACATGCTTTCTTTTCTATAAAACTAAGACGACGAGAGCTTGCCCATTGTGCCTTGGATGTACTTTCTCCACTTTTAACATGGCCCTGTTTCTGGGCCAGTACCCATTTACTGCAACTAACAGCAGCAAATGAACTGAGTGGGTGACCACTTCCTGCAGTAGTAGGTGATGGCTGCTCTGGTAGAAAGCAGTGAGCAGGACTGGCTCTCTGCAGATGCAGAGCTTATAGCTGCCAACACAAAGCAATTTGAGAAGTTCCCCAAAGCCCCACCTCTCCCAAAATATCTCTTCCACCAGCCTGCTAAGGCAAGATCCTCCCCTCTATCTGGCTTCAAATTCCAGCCATTAGATTTATTGCTCTTGCAGTAAGGCTAGTTATCATGTTTGATGATGGTATGGAATACATATGTTTCTTGGGAAGGTAAGAAAACTAGATTAGAAATCTCTTCCATTACACAAACTGAATCTCTTGGTTATCAAAATAATCAAATACTATCTTGAAAAACTAAAAACTAAGTCAGGACCCTACTAGAATAGAAAGGAGGTAGATTCTGACTGATATAAGAAGCCATCTTAAAATATCCTTTGCAATAATTTTTAACATGATCACAAAAATTAGTATTTAAATCGTTATAAAAATAATGTTATATTCATGTCTAGCTTTTCATCTCTAAAATTTTCAGTTCCTTTTGGGTTTCCCATTCTGTTTTAGGATTCTGACCTAAATAAATAAGTTATCATTTTCTGAATAATCTTTTTGTGTAATTCTCACAAAGAATGGCATCCGAGTTTTACAGAACAAATTAAAAACACTTACCTGGGTAAGACCCTAGTAGCAAATAGCCAGAAGAAACATGACTACTGAGTTGGGGAATAAAAGGGTGAGGAAAATAGTAGGATGAATATATGAACACGGAAACAAAAAGGAGTTGCAGATGTTCACCCACCCACCTTTTCTTCAAAGGCTGTTTTTTTTTTGTTGTCATACACTACACCACTAGTGATCCTACCTGGTAAAGCCTGATGATATGGGGGTGGCAAAGCATCTTCATAATTTGAACTTCCCGAAAAATCTTCTTCAAATTTTCTTCATCTAGCTGGGTCTTATCTATGATCTTGATAGCAACCTGAAAACAGAGAAGAAAAATTACTCTGATGCATTATTAAAAACAGTTTATTAAGGAAAATTAAATCTACTTTAAAACATTATATTCCACAAAATACAAGCTGCCAGCATTTTATTTACAGAATGTCAATGAAGAAAATGAATTTATCCCTTTTTAAAAGACAGGAAATGGATTTTGGTTTCAAAGGAACAGACTCCAAAAGCTAACCGGTCTTCTGCCATTTCTTAAATTTGCTCCTACAGTAAAATCCCATGACAATATTTCATTACTCCATAGATGTGGTTACAGTCTAGGCAGATCATGCTTTGGTACAGAAAATGGTATGTAGGGCCTCTTATTCAGATAAGAAGCTTATATTATAAGTACATGATGATTTAGTTAAGTTCAACTAGAAATTCCAAAGGTGTGTTCCACATCTCACCAGGTGTTTGCACAGCTCAAAAATAGTGGTGGTGGCGGTGATGGTGGTGATGGCGGTGGTGGCGGTGGTGGCGGTGGTGGTTGTGGCAGCAGCAGTTACCATATACTGAACATTGACTGTGTGTCAAACATAATTCTTAGTGCTTTGCAAGTATGAACTCATTTAAACCTCACGACACCCCATATTACTATTAACTGATTAACAAATATGGAAACTGAGACACATAGAAATTAAGAAATTTACCCAAGATTAAGTAATTTACATTTCTATGTGGTAGATTCAGGATCGAAACCCCAATGGCTTGGCTTTAAAGTCAAATTCTTAATGGTAATGCTATAAAAATCTGAAGGTCTTTCTGTACTGTATATATACTGCTTCAGCATAAAACATCTTTTTATTTTGCTCATTATTCTTAAGATATCCAGCAGCACATACATTTTAAAACAGAATGAAAGATGAAGGCCTTTTTTAAAAAATTTACTATATCTAAACTTCCTCTTTATTCTTAGTGAAATACTCAAAATATTGTAGTGCTCCAAAATATCTCTATATGTCAGTTTCAATTACTCAGTCAGCATGTAATCTATGAATATTAGTTGATGAAGTGCAAAGACTAGGTAAATATGAGCCACTTTCAATTTTTAAAATTCTATGGTTCTGTATGCTGGGAGAGGTAAAGAAAACTTACTGAAGAAAAAAAAAAAACCAAGAAAGCAAAATATAAACACTAAAAATGTTTAGTTCAAAGAAATACTGTGTGGAACTACATACATGGTAGATGAATCAAATGTATGATGACCCGCATTAAAGTAACTTAGTTTGGAGTTGTTTCAGATGTTAGAATGAGGAGTAATAGGAGACAGGCACATGAAGACAAATTTTAGCTCCATTCAAAGAGTCTATAAGCCTTGCCTAATGATAGAATGAGCTGGGAGTAGCTTGAGCTACAAAAAATTCATCAGACACTGCCTTAACTTCAAGGAGCTCACAATCAATTAGGGAAAGAAATATGTGAAACAGACAACAGTATAGCACTAGAAATACAATCAATCAAGCTATGAATAAGGTATAATGGTAGAACAGAGGATAGAGTATGACCTTCACCTGGGAGAAAAAATTAGACATAGGGAAAGATTTTGCAAAGAAGGCATAATTCAAGAAGGGAAAAGAATGGGGATAGGCAGAAAAGAGGGTAGCAAGTATTATGATAAAAAGCAGAATCATTAACAAATCTCACCAGCTGATTGATCTCCTATAGGAAGTCTTGAACCATATGAGCCCTGACCACTAGCATTTCTACTTCTCATTACTGTGTCAAGTCACATACAGGACCTTAATTCCAGCAACTGGTCCAGCTTCTGCACCTGGTTCTCTAAGAACAGCTCTCGAAATAAAAAAAAAAAAAAAATCAAAATCACAGTACACAATGTCCTTTAACAGAACAATTATCTGGGTCTTAATAGTAATTAATAAAATCTTACACACGAATAGCACGTTATAGTTTGCAGAGTACTTTCATATATATAACCAGCTTAGAAACTCACAGATATATGGCCATAGCAGAGTGTTTCCCAACAGTTGTTGTGGAAATGGGTTACAGGTATACCCAAGGCCATGGATAGGTGACAGTGGATCACCTCCAGTCTGAAGGAACCTTGTCTGTTTACCTCAGAAAAATATTAACAATTTCTGTGCACAGAAGGTTGGGAAGCACTACTAGGATTTGCCGATCATCAGTGTCTAAGGACTGGGCCTGAAATCCCCTATTCTGTCCGTGCCTACTAATGGATGGCATAGAAAAAGTAACAGTGGGTAGCGAGTAGAGGAACAGAATGAGGGCCTGCAATGCATCTGACTGTATTTTAAACACTTTTTCACCCCCAAGACAGTACTGGGTCACATTGTAACTGGGAGTGTCATACAGTGGGACCTCCTGATTCACAGTGGACTCATTCTGAATTTCATTTGCATTCTGAGGCAACAGGACTTTCATAAAAATAAAGAGAAAACCTAATCATCTATAAGGATGAAGCTGGCTATTAAGAACTTGTAACATATGTTATGCACTTAATAGTTTTAATTTAATAAAGATAGTAGCATAGTATGGATGTAGTTTTACATTTCTAACTTCACATAAAGGGAATATGGTTCTACATATTGAAATGTATTCTTATCTTTTCAGAGAAAATTGCATTAAGTATAATCTGTTCTTAGAAGGTGGACACAGAGAGGTTTTAAAAAAATAAAACATCAAATTCCTGTCTAGTCTTCAGTGAGATTCAAGATTCCACAAGACACAGAAAGGTAAAGCTTTGCCTAGCAGCTGAATATAGTGTCAAAAGGAAAGATTCTGGTGTCCAGCTGCCTAGATTCAAAATCTTAGAATTATCCCTTAATGTATAACTTTGAGCAAGTTATTTTTTCCTATGGCTCCTTATCTATAAAATGCGGGCAACAATAAAACCTACATTAAAGGTTGCTGGAGATTAACTAGGCTAACACATGCAGCCTGCTTAGTATAATGCCTGGCATGTGGTAAACACACAATATACATTAATTACAGGTACTGCTATTATTTATTTGACTGTTCTAAAATCAAGCCTTGAAATTCAGGCAATCCTTGGCAAAGATTGGATTTGCATCACTAAGCAACATAATCCAGAATCTGAAACACATCAATTCCTTACTCAAGGGGTGAGTTGCGGGGTGGTGGGGCAAGAAGCAAAATAGCTAAAAATTTGTGGACAGCATTAGGAACCAACTAGCTGCTTCCAGCTGATGTGGAAAGAACATGGAAGGAATGGAACTGGGAAAAAATTGCATTCCATTCAGGAAAGTCACACTGAGCCACAGGTTGGAACCCACAGCAAGACCTGATCCTGAGGGCTGTGCCAGAGAGAGAGTGGTTGGCTTCTTCATGGCAGGCCAGCCCCTCTTCCTAAAGTTCAGCTCCCACCAAAGCTGCAAACTGGAAAGTGGAGGTTATCTAAAAAGTGGAAAAACACTGATGAAACAGAAACTACCAAGTCGAGTAGTTGGCAAGCAGGTATGATTATTTCGAGAACACCTGAAGAGATCAAGGATCATGAATTTTTACTGCTACCAATTATTGGAGGATATACTATAAAGGTTTTACCTTAAAGTATACATCAATTGCTTGAAAGATTAAAGGTCTATAGCAAAAGGTAAACTGGCATGTATATAGAAGATAAACTCTCAAAGAATGTTTTTAGATTGGTGTTGAACATTTATGAATCACGTACATGTACTCATATATGAAAGGCATACCAACGAAACATCTAACACATTACCAAGAGACCATGTATTCCTTAAGTTTGCCTGTTGTACATATAGTTCTTTTATCTTGCAAAGAGCACGATTTTGTAAATTGACACTAATATTAATTAAAGAAGGCATTGTATCCAATGTGTTGCTAAATAGATACAGATTGTAGGAGTCCTTAAGAATGCCCCTACCCAAGATATTTCCATTCAAAAACTACTTTTTCAATTGTCACGTGGTACAAAAAAAAATTAAATTTTTATTATTCATTCTAGAAGGGGAAAACTAGCCATTTCCCACTCTTAAGTATCACTTCTAAACCACAGTTCCTTTAACTCTTACCTCATTTTTGCAAGCACAGTAATGCTTATAGGGAATGAAGTTGAAAAAAAAAAAAGTGGTTTCTTCACAACAGGCAATAATATACTTGTATATCCTGACACCACATTCAAGGCAAGATAAGGTGACAATAAATACCAATGAGCCAAGGAAAAGTTCAGTATTACGATCAAAACAAATCACTCTTCCTCCCCACCCATCAGAAATGAGTAGGTCTCTTCACTAAGGGATATGCTATGACAAACGGACAGTACTACTTAGGAAGAAAACGCAAAGATCTCAAGTGCTAAAATTCCTCCAGAAAAAGAGAAAGACCACTCCCTTAAACTAGTATGCAGATACATGCACAATAATTTCACAGAATACAGTAAAAAAACTGAATGCTTTAAAGAAGGTAAAACATTATGACAGCATGAAAAAAGTTTATTTTTTCAATATTCTTTTAAGAAAAGCTCTACTTCCTACTGAAATGCTTAAAACTTAGGTAGATATCAAACTTTTGGCCATTGTGAATTATTTTCTATGGGGTTGTTTTTACATGTCAAAAATGAAAATGGTAACTATCTCACTGATAAAATTGTTTTTATATATCAAAATGAGAATGGGAACTATCTCACTGATAAAACTGATTACATGTAGAAATAATATGTTAGGCTAAATAAAATATATTGTTAAAACTAATTTCAATAAAAATGTAACCTATGGAATGGCAGAAAATATTTGCAAACCACATATCTGGTAATATCCAAAATACAATAGGAATTCATATAACTAAACATCAAAACAAATTTTTTTAATGGGCAAAGGACCTAAATAGACATTTTTCCAAAGAAGACATACGAATAGCCAACGGGTACGTGAAAAGGTGCTCAACATCATTAATCATTTGGGAAATGCAAATCAAAACCTTAATGAGATACCACCTCACACTTGTTAGTATGTCTATTATCAAAAAGACAAAAGATACCAAATGCTGGCAAGGAAATGGAGCAAAGGGAACACTTGTACACTGTTGGTGGGACTAAAACTGGTACAGCCACTATGGAAAACAGTAGAGTGGTTCCTCAAGTAATTAAAAATAGAACTGCCATATGATCCTGCAATCTCACTTCTGGGTATGCATCCTAAGGAAACTAAATCATTATCTCAAAGAGGTATCTGTACTCCCATGTTCATAGCCGCACTGCTCACGATGACCAAGGTATGGAAACAACCTAAGTGACCATCAACAGATGAACAGATAAAGAAAATGTGATATACAGATGAGCGTGTGCGCACATGTACACACACAGGAATACCATTCAGCCTTAAAAAGGAATGTTGTCATTTTCAACATGAATGAACCTGGAGGGCATTCTGCTAAGTGAAATAAGCCAGAGAAAGACAAGATAAACACCACATTACCACATGGTATCATTTATATTTGAAATCTTAAAAAAAAAAAAGGTCAAACTCATAGAAACAGAAAGTAGAAAAGTGGTTTGCCAGGGGCTGAGAGGTGGGGGAAATAGGGAAAAGCTGGTAAAAGGGTACAAACTTTCAGTTATAAGATGATTAAGGTCTGAAGATCTCATGTAAAACATGGTGACTACAGTTGATAACACTGTATTGTACAACTGAAATTTGCTGAGAGTAGAACTTAAATATTCTCACCAAAAACAAAACTAAACAAAAACAGAAGAGGCAATGTGATGAATATGTTAATTAACTTGAGGTAGGGGAGGGTCTTTTCACAACATATACATGTATCATATCATCACATTAAACACTTTAAATAGCTTATAATTTTATTTGTCAATTATGCCTCAGTAAAGCAGGGGGAAAAATAATTTCATCTGTTTCTTTTTAATTTTTTAAATAAAATTTTAAATTATACATGTGGTCCTCATTTTATAGGACAGCACTGGTCTAAATGATGCCAATAAGCTACTAGTTAAAGCAGGTATTCCATGAAAATGACTTATGAAATACTTGACTCAATATTGAGAATTGCCAGTTAACTATCTTGAAGAAACTTGGCAGGCTGCAAGGCACTCAATGCTCAAACAGTGCTTGGGAGAGAATCTTAAGGTCTCAAAAGTTGCATTCCAAGAACTCAATTTAATTCCATTAAAAAATGTTTATTGGACAACTGACTGGCTTAATGTAGTGCCCTTGTGCAGCTCACTAGCAGCTCTCAACAGGAGCTCTGTGAGAGAATTAAGTTTTACACGCTGAAGAAAGTAGTTCTCAAACTTTTTGGTCTCAGGACACCTTCTCTAATAAATTGAGAACCCTCAAAGAACTTTTGTTTATATAAGTAATATCCATCTATATTCACTTAGAAATTGGATTACAATTAAAACCAGAAATTGAAACAAATCTTTAAAACAATACAAAAACACACTTTTCATCAGCCATCAGAGTAATTGTATCATCATATATCATGTATTCTCTCAAAATCTCCACTGTTTAACTGCGAAAGAATGAGGTGATAAACGAAAATAATGTTTGAATATTTATGAAAAGAATTTTGACCTCAGGGACTCACTGAAAGAATTTTGAAGACTCTAGAGTACCTAGATCAAACTTTGGGATTAACTGCCCTAAGTCATCATTATATATAATGAATTAACTTCTCTCCTATGTATCTAGAATGTTACCAACTTTGGGAACACTGAGAAAATAGTCACTCAGATTTCTTTCCACAGGACTTATTTCATTCTATAGGATTTAATTCATTCCCAGTTGAGAATGGCTCTAGAAAAAGAATTCAAATGCCTTTGTAATCAAACTTGATGAAAAACCTTTTTTCTTTCTAATTGACTAGAAAATAGAACTATTATCAGATTTAAAGAAACTCCAAACCACCACAAGCTACAGAAGCTAGACTATAAGGCTAAACCTTAAACCTGCCAGGCACTAAATGACCATGATTAATGATGTGCCACGTGGCTACAGTTGGGATGTAGGCTGGCCATATTCTTGGGAAGATCCTGACCTTTGCACTGGAACCAACCAAGAAGAAGTCCATATATTAGTTTGTAATAAATATCAAATCAAGTAATAAAGGGTAAAGCAAAGATGTATATTTGGAAAGAAGAGATTATTCTATCTATTTTACACACCAAACTGTTTCTGGGAAAATATGCAGCTGTCAAGTCTAAGGCATGACTGAGATGTTCGGATTCTAGCTAACTCCAGACAGGAGGACTCAACATGACCACCAAAAATAAGAGTCAGCCAGCTCTTAGTGAACCCCATAGGAAATAGTTTAAAATATCCAGCAGGTCTTTAGGTGACTTTTATTTTTCTATACTTCTCTGTTTGGGCTGTACTGAACGGTGAAAATAAAATAGTTCATTGCATTTACAAAGTCTGGGGGATAGAGAACTGAGATCTTACTGAAGTGAGAAAATATACCATGAAACATGCATTATTCTTGGAAGCATTTCTACGGTGGAACGTGGGATACTGTGCATAATCAATAAATAGAAGTTTTCTGGTAATTACTTGGAACTCGAGGCATAAAAGTGAAATTTTTTAAGACAAAAAGAAAATGATTTCTCAGTTCCAATAATTTCCATCTGGTTGCCATTTACCCTTGTAGAAAACAGAAGTCCTAGGAGTGTCTCTAACATAACGAGCAACTCTCTCAGCCAAACTGACATTATTATTGTTGTTGTTATTTTAGCATTTACACAGTGCCAGCAACATTTATATGCTTTATGGAACATTAAATGAACTCCAGGCCTGTAGGTTTAATACTTAAATGAACCGGACAAAAAGATATTTTTTTTAAAAAGGGGGGGATGGGAAGTGGAGAAGAGAAAAAAGTTGGTAATAACAATTATGGTAAGGTAAAAATTATTTACAAAATACCAGTATCCATTCCATTTTCAGCTATTTATTTTAGATTGACCAAATCTTGGAAGTTTAAGAAGATTTAGAATGAGACTGATAGCTTAATTCTAAGACTAGAGTGCTCTTAAAAAGGATGCCCTGAAGCCCTTAATGGAAAAGCAGAAAAGAGAAGAGCAGGAAGGAGGGAAAGGGCCTAAAGAAGAATGCAGGCGAATTGGAGGGACTGGGCAGAAAAGCATTATTAGCACAATGGGAAAGAAAAAGGTAAAAGCTAAGTTCAAAGTGGCTACCAAAGAAAGACATATCTAAGAAAATGTACAATGAAAAAATAATGATTGTTACAGAAATATTTTTAAATAAAATTTTAAAAAAGGAGCAGCAGTTAGTGCAAGAAAAATTTTAAAGTTACAGTGGGAAATTAATCTATGAAAGAAAAAATTTTAGTCACAGAGAAAAAAGATTAGACATCCGGGAAAAGAACTTGGCATTGGCCTGAACTGTGAAGTTAGAAAGAGGCAGAAAGCTGAATGAATTTTAAGATAAATTTTCTTAATGAAGTGCACGCTACTCTTTCCTGGAGTGCCAGCTCATAGGTAAAAATAACAAAGACTCAGAAGAATTGTGATCTTCCCCAAAACAGCATTTGTCAAGGAGCCTGTGTACTGTTAAGCATTTAGATAGAGTACCTACAACACTCAAAAGCTTTTTAAAGCAGCTGGAAAGAAAGCTAAACTCAACTGGCACTGCAAAACTTTCTTAAACTTCCCCATTGGAGATTTATTACATTGAGTATCTTGCTAACCATACAATGGTAGTATTGTTCTTTGTGAACAAAGTCACCAACAGTTCATATTTTAAATTTTCTTAAATTATATTAACATAGCCTGTAGTAGCAGGAGGTTGGGTGAACCAAAGAAACATAAATTCAGCTGAAAAACTATCCTAAATTTCTCACATCTTTATATCTCCCAACTATTTGGTAATGAAGACTAAGGGAAAACAGGAAACAATCTCCATTACTGGATAGCATCTTGCCCTCCCTATTTCTGAAACTTACATCCCTAGATGCCAGTACTGTGAGCTAATTGTCAAGATATACTTCTTTGTCAAACCATGCATTTCTAGTCTGAATAGTTATGACACTGGGCAGTCTTCTCTGTGGCAGCCCAGAGTTAAAAAGCCAGCTTCCCTGTGCCTATCAGGAACAGTACACCAAATATCTTCTGAGGGGCTTTCCTAATCACAGCTGTATACCATTAGTGATGGCAGAAAATGCCCCTCTGGGATTCCATCAAAATGGAAATATTTTGTGTGATGGCATTTTGCATTTATTCTGACTTCAATAAGTTCCCTATATTTAGTAGTCATCACATTTACATTCCATAATAAACGTTTGTTCTTCTTGTGCTGAACAGTGAAGTTTTAGTAACTCAAATCGCTCCCATGAAAAGTCTGATCACAGACATGAATTAATTTTCAAATTTCTGATATTTATTTTAAAGATAGGAGGGGGACAATTGATAAACAACACTGCCATAGAAAAGAAATGAAAAACTATTCCATTAAAATATATATTATGTAAAATGTAGATATCATATATACATTAATATTACACTCACATTAAATGTAAAAACACGACTACGTGAAGTATGTGCTTAATAAAATGGAGTTAACATTTAATAAAATTGTTCATCTTTTCCCTTACCAGGATTACATGCATCTTAAATTCTAACCTATGATAGTTCTACATTGACATTACTGTGCAAGTCTAGAATTTGGAAAAGCTGCTAAAGCACCATAGCACCACAGATTTTACTTTAAAGTTTGAACCATTAAATTTATTTTAATCAATTATTAAGCAAAAACCAACCTATTATACTGTCTAATGGGCCCTCTTTTGATCTAATGACAATACTCCTTTTAAGCAAATTAATGACCCCTAATTCACTGCCAAAGAGACCCAAAAGACTCTCCAGACATCAGATATAGTTTCATTTAAAATAAACATATTTGCCTAAATAGCTTTATAGAAAATAACAGATCCTGAGAAACTCTATCTAGAAAATCAAAAGGAATGAGATTTATGAGATGAGAAAATGAGAGAAGAATGTAGATAGCTGGAAGGAAATAAAATGTTAATCGATAATTATTAATGTTATTATAATTGATAACTATTAATGTTATTTAATTGATAATTAAATAATGTTAATTATTTTTAGTATTTCATACTAAAAATAATTATCCCTCTACATTTAAAAGTTCTCTTGAATTTTCCCGAGGTCTCTGAGTCGCAGATTTCTATAGAGATAACACGGGCATTCTTTGAAACAAAGTCTAAGAAAACCCCTCCAGTAAATCCAGTGTACTTTTCTAAATAGAATATGGCACAGAATAAAGAGTTCAGCGTAGGGAAGACTGAAAAGCTAACGATACAGTAGTAGAATCTTTTTCTCTCTGAACGAAATTTCGTAGAAACCTTCATACACAAAGCAGGAGAAAAAAAATCTATTCTAGTTAACCTTGGGTAAGAAAGTCAGAGACAAAACTTTTTAGAATGTCAGGGTTCAGAAGAACAATTTGGAAGTCACTGGGACAGCAAAAAGAGCACTGGACTGAGAGGTAGGATCTAGAGTTCAATTCTCAAATCCATTTCTAAGAAATGTTTGTGACTTTGTGCAAATCACCTTACCTCTAATAGTCCTCAGTGTCCTCATTTATTAAACAAAAGGGTCTGTATGCCTGTATGAAGCTTGAAAACAGTTATCAAAACAAGGTTCTCACTGTGCCTATTCATAATTAGAACTCTGAGAGATTTGAGTTTAGTTTCTTTTAAATTTTTTTTTAAGTTCTAAAATTCATTCAAATAAAATAAATCAGAATCACTAGTTAGATAACTCTTAATCTTAAACAATGAAAACATTCAAATCATCTAGTTTCATAGTACTATATAATGCAGGACCATATGATAATAAGCAGAAAGATGCATTTAGTACATCTGAAATAATGTCGGTGAATAAGCTCTTAAGTCTTAATTACCTTTCTTATATTAAACAGCAATTAAATACATTAAAGTAAAGCATAATACCACTGTTTACCTAGGGAAGCCTTGGCTGTTGCAGCTAATATTTTCACTACTGGTACAGTCAATGTCTCCTATTGTTAATATTAATTACGCTAAATAATATTGATATTAATTTCCATCCAACTTGAAGAACAATGATAAACTAAATTAAATAAAATGTGATACAGGCCACAAATAAGCCAAAAGAATTAAACTATAAATTACAACTTAACTAGGAAGATGCTAAACAGAAACCAAAAACCCAAGTCTAAGAATCTTGTATACGTTATCCAAATTTGATAAAGTTTCCATCTATAAGAAGGTTAGAAATTAGAAAAATGAAGTGTAAAGTTTAGTTCATTTTATATTTTTTTCTTTGTTTTATACAAGTTCATTCCAATATATTAAAAATAAACATAATAAGAACAGCTAAAATACATTGAGCACTTAATATGTGCCAAGGCATTGGTACCTTTTTTACTTTATATTATAAAAATTTTCAAATTTATACAAAAGTAGACAAAGTAATATAATTAAACCATCAATCAGCATTAACAGCTATTAACTCACTGCCAATTCTGCTTCATCCATACCTCCACCAATTTCCTCCAAAATCCCAATCATCATTATCATTTCATCTGTAAATATTTCAATATGTATTTCTAAAAGGACTCTATTTTTAACACAGAACCATGGAACCATTATCGCACTTGAAAAAATGAACAATAATTACAGACATTTAACTCTGAATCTTCACAACAACCCTACGAAGTAGATACTATTATTCCTATTTAAAACTGATGCACACATCATTGAAGTAATCTGCTGAGGTCATATTGTACAAAATAGCAGAGACAGGATTTGAATCCAGGCAATTGAGCTCCAGAACCTGAGCTCTGAACTATACTAAGTTTTACTGCCTCTCAAAACTAGATTTTATGGTAATGAATTCTTAAACATAAACATAGAAAACTGACTAATAAAGGAATGAATGATGGACAACACCAAAGTCAGCAAAATTTTGAAAAAGAAAAATATGTCACAGTACCTCACCCCTCCTCCAAATTCTTTCTTCTACCTTCTGCAGGTATACTCCATGAACAACTCTATCGTCCTTCATTTAACATAATGCCAATTATTATAAGGTTTATTCTTTTCACTACAATGAGTTCTACTGAGTCAAACTGACATTTTAGATGTACTTCCATGGCTAACTTTCATCAAAAGAGGCTCACTGGATGTAGTCCTACTCAAAAGTAAATATTCTTTACATAAGTCATATAATATGTAGCAGACGGGTGACCAATCTTCAATGATTCCACACACACATAATGATACACAAATTCAAGAACTGTGTACAATTTCTCTAGAACCTAAGGATAGCCTCCAGTCAACAGCCAGCAACAAGTCAGTCATAAAGCCACAAGAAAATAAGTTCTACCAATAGCCTGAATAATCTTAGAAATAGGTTCTTCCGAATTTGAACCTCCAGATGAGAAACAATCCATCCAATGCCTTGACTACAGCTTTTGAAATCCTGAGCCTAGGCTCAGCTAAGCCACACCAGGACTACTGACCTACAAAAATGGTGAGACAATAAATGTGTGCTGTTTTAAGCTATTAAGTTTTTGGTAAGTATATACCTATGGTTCATTATGATGTAGGTGATTCTAATCTCTAAGAAATTCTAGGCCAAGGAAATCTTTCACAACTTATGGAACAAATCTAGGAATTTCAAAATAGAGTTCAAGCATGGGAACAGAATTGAAGCTCACTCTTTAGAAAAGCTTTGGTCTACCTTATAGGTATTTGAGCAAATCCATTCTATGTAAACATAAGTAAGCTCTCCATCTGAAAAAAGTTAATCATTCCAGACTCATTAATTTTCAAAAGTTACTTTTGTCAACTGCAAAAATGGCATCAAAAGCATATGTATCTAATGACTTCCTTTCAAAAAGGACAATATGGAAGGAGGGAAGCAGGGTAAATAACTTTACAGTGGAGAAACCTCACAAACAGGATCTTGGCCAGGTGCTCCAGGTCAATACCAACAGCGATAAGTCATGTTGAGAGTACCTACCATGGATATGATGTGATAAAAAAGGCACTTTACCTTTGTGATGTTCTTCCCTAAGACCTATAATCTCAGTCTAATCATGACAAAGACATCAGAAAAATTCCAACCGAAGGACATTCTAACAAAATACCTGAACAGTACTCCTCAAAACTATCAAGGTCATTAAAAACAAGAGAAACATGGGAAAACTGTCTCAGCCAAGAACAGCCTAAGGATATATGATGATCAAATGTAATGTTGTATCCTACAATGAATCCTGACACAGAAAAAGAGACATTAGATAAAAAAATAAAGAAATCTGAATAAACCATGGACTTTAGTTAATAATAATATATTAGTACTGACTCATTATGACAAATGTACCATACTAATAATGTAAGGTATTAATAACAGGTGAAATGGAGTGTGAAATATTGGAACTCTGTATTGTATTTAATGACTTTTTGTAAATCTAAAACTACTGTAAAATAAAAAGTTTATTAAATTTTGAAATCAAGCATAACCATCTAATTTGAAACTTCATAGTGGAATACTCTGCTCTTCTGGCACTACATTCAAGTTCAGTTTCATACTATTTTGTTAGATAATTTCTTTTTAATGTCACAGACACCAGTAGAGTTTTCTGCTCTATTCTCGATTCAGATACCCAGACAGCGCAATAAATTTAACGTTTTACACTAGACATATATTCAGGACCAAAATAAATTTCCACATGAAGAATATTTTAGAATCATTTTTAAATTTTAATAATCTTTTTTTTTTTTTACACAGTTTTGTGACCCTGACAGCAAGTCACGAACAATTAAATTTCGCCTTATAGTAGAGTGATGTGGGGTACTGGAAAATAAGTTTTCTCAATGGAACTGCTTCCTTTTAGTTAGTAATGTAAGTTAAAGAACTCATCATGGCTTTTTGTTTGCCTTTACAGAGAGAAAGTCAAAGCTAAGTGAACTGTGGTAGCTACAACTGGCCTATGTTTTCAGGTAAAATATCCACCACCCTTCTTCCATATACTATTTGGCTTTTATTCTTTTAAATTTATTTTAAAGTTTTAGTCTATAGATCTTTTACTAAAGATACCTGAAATTCTTTCCAAAAGTAGACTTAAAAAAAAACTTGCAAATATTTAGCAAGAGTAAGGACAAGAAATTCATTAACAAAACAAATAAGCATATTAGTATTTCTCCTTAGCAAACATTTCCTTGTATTCTAGCTCTTTTTTTTAAATAAACAGCTTGAGATATTATTCACAAACCATATAATCACTCATTTAAAGTGCACAATTAGATGTTTTTTAGTATGTTCACAGGGCAGTACAACTATCACAGCAATCTAATGTTGAACATTTTCCCCCAAAAAGAAACCCTGTATCCATAGGCCGTCACCACGCATTCACCATTCAATTCCTTACCACCCCTAAGCAACCACTAACCTACTTTCTGTCTCTATAAATTTACCTATACTAAACATTTCAAAAAATGGATTTACCCAATATGTGGTCTTTTATGACTTGTTTCTTTCACTTAGCATAATGTTTTAAAGAAGCATCCATGTTTGTAGCATGTGTCAGCACTTCATTACTTTTTACTGTCAAATATTATTCCATTGTATGGATATACTTTTTAATTATTCATTCATCAGTTGACAGACATCTGGGTTTTTTCCACATTTTGGATATTATGAACAATGTTGCAATGAACATTCACATAAAATTTTTGTGTGGATATGTTTTAATTTCTCTTGGATTTGTACCTAAGAGTAGAATCCTGGGTCATATGGTAACTCCATATAAAATAATTTTTGGAAATTTTAAAGATATCACAAAGTAGCTACATAATTTTACTTTCCCACCAATAATGCGAGAGAAGGTTCTAATTTCTCCACATCCTTCCCAATGCTTGTTATTTTCCATCTTTTTTATTATAGCCACACTGAGTAGTCTCTCATTGTGGTTTTTTCATTTTCCTAATGATTAATGATGTTGAGTATCTTTTAATGTGTTTACTGAACAGCTGTATACCTTCTTTGTTCATTTTTTAATTAGGTTGCCTTTTATAATTGAGTTGTAAGAGTTCTTTATATATTTTGAATATAAATTCCTTATCAGATATGTAATTTGCAAATATTTTCTCCCATTCTGTGGGTTGTTTTCACATTTTTGATGGTATTGTTTGCAGCAAAGTTTTTAATTTTGATGTAGTCAAATTTATGTTTTTTTTCTTTTGTTTCTTGTGTTTTTTTCTAAGAAACCATTTTCTAACTCCAGATTACAAAGATTTACTCCTATATTTTCTTCTGAGTTTTATATTTTTAGCTCTTAAATTCATATCTTTGATCCATTTTGAGTTCGTTTTTATGGTATAAAGCAGGGGTCCAATTTCACTCTTTTTCATGTGGATATCCAGTTTTCCCAGCATCGTTGTAGAAAAAAACTGTTCTTTCTCCATTCAATTGCATTGGCACCCTTATCAGAAGTCAAATGACCATAAATATAAGGGTTATTTCTGAGCTACTGAATCTAATCCATTGATCTATACATGTCTATCCTTACACACTCTGTTATCTCCTAGTTCTCGATATTCTAGATATTGACATTCACCTTACTCTGTTAAGGATGATGTTTATTACACAAAACAATGTGTTTTGTAAAGTCCCAAGCACCCGATAAAGGAATAGGAACCAGAACCCAGTTGTGATTTACCAACTGTCAATGAGCCAAACCAAAAAGATTTTTGTATGTGGTTTAGGGGAAACTGTCTTTATGATTAAAAAAAAAAAATCAATGGACAAAATGAAGATTAAAAATTGGGATGAAAATAACCTACCAACTTATCAAAATAACAATAAGGAAACAGAACTAAGACAGACTGGAGTAACAGTTACTAGGCAACCACATGATAACAATGGGATGACTAGTCCAAACTATTATTCCAATTGATTCATTTACGAATTTATAAGTGTGTATGTTTAGATCCCAACTACTTCTTAAAAAAAAAAAAAAAAAAAAAAGGACTGAGGTGTTTACAAAATCGAATATATGAAATAAGGTAATTTAAAAGAAAAGCAAGTCAGCACATTTTTTAATTCTTATTTTCCCAAAGCCAAAGTGCCTCTGGGAAATAGTCAAACATTTCCAGATCAGCAGACATACAGAGGATTCACCAGCATCAATTTTATTAGTCTACAAGATATATACACATGGGGAAACCTCTAATGTATGAGAAAGGAACAAACTGTGTTAGACTCTTCAAAGAACAACAGATATACGAAGTTCTGGACCTCACCTCCCCAAATCTCTGCTTTTTAACCAAAAATAAATAAATAAATAAATAGATAGATAGACAGATAGATAGATAGATAAAATAAAATAACAACAATAATAAAGAAAGCTAGGGTTTCTTTGTCCTTTGGCTTCTCCTGAGTAGGTCAGGTCTGTGTATAATTATTGGGTTTCACATTCCTTCAGAAAAGGAAGAGATGTCAGTGCATGGAGAATTTTAATAAACAGTAGACTCAGGTTAGGGGTAAAGGCAAAACAGTGCCTCTACTGACTAAAAAAATAAATAAACAAATGAAGAAAAGAATCTTTTGTTTTTAACAATAGTTGGCCAATTTTAAGACAAGTAGAATAAGAAAGAGGCTTAATTTCTTATTCTAAGGCTTCCACCACTGAACTTGAACTTGTGAATAAATCCTCTTGGTTTCATCTTCTTCCTAGGCATGCTCCCTAGCTGGCAGGGTTGACATAAAGAAATGGTGAAAATTAAATTCAAAATATATTTACTGGAGAATTTTATAGGCAAGAACACTTACCAAAAGGTTTGTTAAGAAACAGTATTTGCATTACTAAAATTCTTTCCTTAGAAAAAGAATCATAGCAGGGTTCTTTTCAATAACTTGTTCATAGAAATTTTTATTGCAAAATACATCATACAAACCTGTGTGCTTTTCCTGCCACCCTTAATCTATCCTAAAATTTATGTTATCTTTCTTCTGCTTTTCTTTATAATCTTAGCATATAAGTATCATTAAACAATCTATTATTTAGATTTGTCTGTTCTTAAACTTTATGTAAATAGAATCATAATTATTATATTTACTATTCCTCCATGAAGATGCATGTAATGGTACCCAATTTACTTTATACTAGTCATTCTTTTATAAATATACAAATTTATTTCTTGCTTTATAGTTGCTAAAACATTTGAGTTGTTTGCATTTTTAGCTACTAAGAACAGTACTTTAAATATTGTTATACATGTCTCCTGGGCATGAATGCAATTTTCACTAGGGTACATATTTAGGAATCACTAAATTAAGCCAAATCGTTTCCAAAATGGTCGTATCCAACAGTGCAACTGTTCCCACTGCTCCATATCATCTCCAACATTTGTTATTTTTAATTTTTCCCAGTCTAGTAGGGGGTGAGGGACAAATAGTTCCTCACTGTTTTAATTTGCATTTCCTTGATTGCTAAAAAAGGTTGAGGATCTTCTCATATGTTCATAAACCACTGTTTCTGCTTCTGTGAAATAAAGTTATTCCTGAGTTTCCTATTTCCTTTTTTTTCTTTTTCTTTTTTATTTGAGGAGTTCTTTTATATTCTGGATAACAAATTTTGTCAGTTCATCTTCTTATGTTGTAGCTTATTTTTTCACTCTCTTATGGCATCATCTTTTTAAATTTTTTTAGTAATTTTTTTTAAATGAAATATAACCTTCCTACAGAAATGTGACCAAATTATAAGTGCAACTCACATACACAAAAGTAATTTGGGGTTCTCAATAATTTTTAAGAATGTAAAGGGTCCCAAGATCAAAAAGTTTGAGAACCAGTAAATCAAAAATATGTGGTTTCCTGTCATCCTCTGTGACACTAAACCTCACATATCCCATCTCTTCTCTCCATACTAAATTCTGGAAATTTTCTTCAGATCTATCTATCTTCCAGTTCACTCTTCAACTCTATCCAATCTGTATCATCTTTCCATTGTGTTTTTATTTATGTTTTTAATTTATAGATATTCTACTGAGACTGAAGTCTTTAACATCTTCCTCATCAATTTTGAGGTTTTCTTCATCCTATCGTATTTTTAACCCCCTCTTTTATTTCTTTAAACATCTACAGTCTTAACGAGACTGATGGTTACTGCTGATGTTTGAATTATCTATCGCTGTATAACAAACCAACCCCAAAGCTTAGTGAATTAAAACGATCACTTATTTTGCTCACAAATTTGCAATTTGTCCTGGCCTTAGAAAGGATAGCTTGTCTGTCCTCCAGGTGGCATCACCTAGGGCAGCTTGACAGGAGGTTGTAGGGTCCACTTTCAAGATGGCTTACTAACAGGGCTGGTAAGTTAGTATAGGCTGTCAGCTGGGAACTTACTTGGTGCCATGGGCCTGATGTCTCAGTTCTTCTTTACATGGTTTCTCCATGGACTGCATAAGCATAGCACGGTGATGGGTTTCAAGAATGAGCAGCCCAGGAGAATAAGGAAGAAATGTATAGTATTTGTATGGCTTAGCCTCAGAAATCCCATAATATCACTTCTGTAATATTCTTTTGGTCAAATCAGTCATATAAAGTCCTGCCCAGGTTTAATAGAACAGGGCAGAGACTCTATTTCTTAATGGTAGAATAGCAAGGTTCTAGAACAGCACATGGGTCGAGAAATATTGTTGCAGCCATTTTTGAAAAATATAATCTGCCACATCTAACTCAGTTGCTTGTTTTCTTGTGTAAACTCACATTTCTTACAACTTTATAAAAATTATCAAGTCTATCTATAAAGTGTGGTTCTACAGAGATTTAAATTTGATTCTCCCAGACACTGGGAACCACAACCAACTGGGAGTACTTTTAACTAAGTTAGAAGCTTAGAGATTTTGAGGCCTCATAGGTTGTGTGAAATCTGGTTGCAAATCCAAGTGAGTAGGGGCATCTGCTCAGGCAGTTTCATGGGAGACTTTTCCTCCTTCTCCATCCAGATCCAAGACATTAATAAGCAAGTGTCTATATGTAAGGCATCTTTTATCCTATTTATTCAGTGAGGAAGTCACCTTCCTTAGGTCCCTGTTTTATATGAGGCAGTCTCCAATATGACCTCTCACTTTGCTTGGACACTATTCTTTTTCTCTTGTCCCTCCCTTTTACTCTAATCTGATTAGAAACCCTCAGCACTAAAACCACCTTCAGTGCTTACTCTACCTTATAAAATCATATTTTGTAGCCGTTTCAAGGCCTTCAATTATTTTTCTTACACGAGCTCCAGCATTTTACATATGTATTATATGTATTCACATATTTTTTCTTCATTTCTTCTGACCAGAAGGAGCTTCTCTGCACATCTAATCTATCACATTACTGAAAAAGAAATTATTCATCATTCATTTGAAGCTACTTCACTTATCAAAAAATGACAATTTCAGTAATACATCTGTATTTTAAAAATGCAGCTATGTTAAATATCATATATCGCTTGGAAATGATCTGGAAATATCTGTAATTAATATACTTTCTATAAAGCAAATCTGAGGGAACTTAAACTTATTGGATACACTAAATTCTGCCCCACACTCTTCATATCTTTTAAACCCTATCGGGGTCTGTGACCCTGTACATATTTTAAACATGATTTAGAACTGTACCACAACCGAAGTAAAAGGAAATTTTATTGATTTGAAAGAAAAGCAAAGGAAAAAATAACTATTTCTAGGGCTAATATCTTAAGGTTTAAAAAAAAAAGATGAGGCAACTGTCTTGTAAGAAGAGATAAACTCAAGTTCTCTTCAACAAAATGAACATGAATTAAGTGGATTTAATATTCACATGCATTTTTTGAAGCAGATATTCTTACTACAAATTACAGTCATGGCTCAAAAGAAACAGCAGCAGCTTATGAAAAAAAAAAAAAAGGCTGTAAACCACTGGGTTAAGAACCTTTAAATATTAGATCTCCCATCATGCTGAAAGCAGTGACTACAAATTACATATTCTCAAAAAGATGACAGCCAAATTTATATCCCCAAAGAGAAATGGGCATAACTATTAGTTGGCACTGACAGGAGACTTTACAACAAGTCACTGAACAGACCATTTACTGTTCTTCATCTTACGCAATATGACCTTTCCTGCTCAGCCTGCTAAACATCACAGTGGTCCATGAGGAGAAAATCCATATGGAAGCAAATTCCAAAATGTAATTTACCCTAAAGGCGGCGTGCATTTCCAGATTCTTCATCTTACTTTGCTCTACTCCCCTCTGGGTCATAACAGAACTTGGCAGAGGTTAGAATTTACTATGTGTAAACTCTGGAGCCCACATTAGAAAGCCCAGCAAAGTATGCATTTGCACTGGCAAAAATGCTTGCTTCGTGCACTGATTTGGGTTTGCTAACTTAGACTATCTACAGTTTCAAAAATGTGTCTAAGACTGTTGAAATTTAAAAAAAAAAAAATTAGAAAAAGGGCACGTGTCACGCACATCTCCATACCAACAAAATACCAAAGCCATTATGCAATCTGTGGTTTCTTTTCATAATTGAAGAAATTAATAGCTTTGAATACAAAACTTAGAAAGCTTTACCCTGAGATATTCTACCAGCCTGAATCTGTGTATAGAATCCAAAAGTTAGTTACCAGACTCCCAAACTGGGGTCTACAAAAAGTTATTTTCATCCACTAGCAATCTTTCTTCACAGCAAAACTTCAAAAAAAAGAGTCTGCAACAAACTTCACCCTTATTGTTTAGTAGTTTGCATATACCATGTTGATAGAATTCATCTGTACTATTATTTTATCTCATACCTTATTGATAGTTCTTTACCTAATATTAAAATCAGAGTTAGGTATCATAATAAGGTAGAGCACACAGGATACATTTGGCATTTAGCATTTACATATTATGAAGTTTAAATGAGTTAAACCTGGAAAAGAGAAATACTCAGTCTGAAATACAAGTAATATAACACATGCAGATTTGGGGGGCAAAGTTACATCTTACAGTTTTAAGTCATATCAATCTAATCCATAACAGAGTAATGAATTTTCCTATCTGAGTAATAAGGGTATTCATATAAATTAATTACAGTCTAGAAATTAATTGATCTTACTAGATGAGTTTACCCTTATAAATTAATAAGGGTTTGCATGTCCATCTGGACATTAAAATGTTAGTTACTACAGAGGTTCGGTTATAACTTAATCTGTTTGGGTCTTTTTACATCAAACTCTTTTACTCTATTTGCTCACCTATATCTTTGAAAGTACCTTCATATATGTCAAATAAAAACAAACAAGAAACTTAAGCTTGCATTTATTATTCTAAGAAAAATGGGTTCTTTTTTTTAAAATTCTCATTTGCTTTTTTAAAATTCTCATTCTCATTAATATGCATAAAGAGATACTGTTGTTAAAAATATATCTTTTACACTTTGTAACACAGTCTCTTAATATAAAGAGATACAATTAATAACTATTCAATAAATAATTACAAATAAAAAGGCTCTCTTTTGTTCCTGCATAGAAATTGAAGAACTTACTAGCATTAACCTCAATCCAATATTTCAGAAATATAGGTTTTAAGGAGAAAATGAGTTTAGAATTTCAAATACCTCTATCAATATCAAGTCACATGACCAAGTCTGGGTTTCTACAGGGCTATGGTAGCTCACTTCAGTTAGGGAAGCAACTCATCAAGGGAATCAACCATTTGGGGGGGGGGGCAGGGGGAAGCATCGGTGTATTTGTTACATTTTGGATATATACTTTTTGTTCAGTTCACTCTTCCTCCTTTCTCTGAAGAACAACTTTTAAATTACACTCTAAACTTCTGGTTTTCAATGTTAAGTAGACACTCCCAATGTCATTAACAATACAGAAAGACAAAAGAGCCTAGGCCTGGGACAAGAGAATGAAGTTGGAATCCTAACTCTTACCATTTAGTGTCTTATCTGCAGAACTATTTTAATAAAGTTGCTATAAAGGTTAAAAACATAAATCACTTAGAACAGGAGCTGACAAAGAGGTAACCAATAGATATTGGATATTCTTATTGTTGTTATTATTACTAACACTACTATTATTATTCTAACATATCCCTGATCCCATATCACTACCCTGTTTCCTAGTAATTCCAAACTTCTGGCACTTCCTTCAAAGCCCTCTAACCAAACTCAGACCCCTAACTTTCAACAGATAATCCACTCTTATGCTTGATAGAGGAAACAAACATGAAAAAGTCCTTCAATTTCCTTTACATCTCTATTCATCTTATGAACCCAAACTTGCCTTTTCTTTTTCATCTCAGAAGAAGCATGTCTTTCCTCCAACCTCAGGCCAGTAATAAGTGCCCAATAAGTGTTAGTCTCTAGCTATCATCATCATCATCATCATCATCATCATCACTGTCAAATGAAAGGAGTCGCAATTTCCAAATTCCACATTACAGAAGCTGATTTATGCGACTGTAGAAAATAGCTACTGGTTTTACTAGAGTACTTGTCTCATCCTCAAAATCCATTTTGCTGGCATAAAGAAAGTTAAGTTCTCAAAAAAATAACTACCGGTTCAAACTCACAGAAACACAAAGTAGAATAGTGGTTGCCAGGGGCCAAGGGAGAAGGGGAAATGGCCAAGTTTTTTTTTAAGAGTTTCAGTTTTGCAAGATGAATAGTTCTGAAGATTGGTTGCACAACACTGTGAATGTACTTAACATTACTTAACTGTTTACTTAAAAATGGTTAAGATGATAAGTTTTATGTTATGTGTTAATTTTGCCACAATTTAAATATATACACATATATATACACGTATGTATGTACATACATACATACATACATACATACATACATACATACATACATAGCTCAGTGCTTCCCCAACATGACCTCCACCGACCTTTGCCCTGAATTTATTTTCTGGAACCCTATTCATATGAGGGTTAAAATTTGTTTAGCCATTTCAATTTGTTGAAACAAATTCCTGGCCAACATCTAGACAGAAACTTATACAACCTATGTTTTTATAAAAGATGGCCTGCTGTTCAGGGACATTTTGGGGTTAGGAATGAATATATTCTGAGATTACATATATAAAATCTGCTTCCCTCTACCCAGTAGAAATATTAAAATAATTCTTCAAAAATACTATTCATACTCCCAATAGAATCTTCTGACATCTCCACATAGGATCCTTAGGACAGAGGTATAGAAGGAGAATAAACATGTGATAGAAAGCTCTCAACATAACCTTGCTCTAATGAAACCCACCAATGAAATCCATGTTATAGGGAAAATCTGACTTGAGATACAAATATTTATAAAAACTATAGTTTAAAGGCCATCTATTTTTAGGAGGGAAATATGCACTAACACTAACAGAGCAACAAACTAAAATGCAGGATGAGAAGATAACGGAAAACCATTTTACCAGATTAAGAAACTGTTCTTGTGAGGGGTTTTTTTTAATGGTTAAGTATTCACTCTTTATCTCAAGATGTTAAAGAATCATTATCAGAGAACAATGTGCACTAAATACATGTGAACACATGTGAATAAACCTGTATTTGGTTGTATTCACAGAACTTATTGGTAGTTTTAGTGGCACAACTCCCACTCACCTCACAAAGTATGTAAAGGCACAGAATCACATAGTGTTTCCACTAAAAAGATCCTTAGAAATATCTCATTCTAACCCAATCCCTTTGTTTCAGAGATGAGGAAACTGAATGAAGCTTTGAGGAGATAAGCAAAACTTAAATATGAAACAAATTATAAGATCCCAGAACATAAAAATTCAGTAACGTTCCAACATACGAAGATTAAGTTAGAAGATCGTGATGATGATAATAGTGATTTTTCAAAAGAACACATTCACGATAACCACAAACTATCAGAAGACTTGGGGGGAATTTACAAAAATGTGTGAATTATGGAGAAAACTACAAAGCATTAGTAAAGGACCTAAAAAGAAGAAGATATATGCCATGTCCATAGATAGAAAAAAAAAAATCTAATATTAAAAAGACCTCAATTCTCCCTCCTTGCCTCTAAATAATCCACACTCTAGTCTCTCTTCCAAATAAGGCTAAAATAAATAAAAGAAGAAAGAAGATATTTTATGTTGTGGGTGATAACAGCAAGGAGATTCGGGGGGGGGGGTGAGAGAGTGATATATGAGGATAAACTAAGAAAACACATCATCTTACCCAAGCACTTTAAACTTTAAATGCAAGTTTCTAGTCTATAACGCCCAACCAGCAGTACCTTTCCTTCTACATTTATTTTTTTTACAAGTTCAAATGTCCCTCAGATGATCTGTGTTTCCACACAATTCTCTATATTTGTTTTTAAAAATCAGTAAGGGCTTTTAAAATGCAAAGTGTACTTTGGAAACAATGTGAGCAGACCAGAAACTAATTTAGCATCGTAACTTTATAGTTCACCGTCCACTAAAGTCTGCAGGAACTTGCAACTCAGTATTCTGCCACTATACTTCTTGAAAACAGGCAGGGTATTGCTGGTTCAATACCAATACAAACTATCCTAAGTCCCTAAAGACAGAAAAGAACAAGGTCAGTCCCCCCGCCCCACCTCTAAGACCGAAAAGATACAGTATCATAAAATCCTAATAAAAGTTATAAATTAAAAGTAAAAGCAACCCAAGTTATTTTCAATTAGCATCCTAGAAAAGGGGCTGAGTAAATTAAAAAGAAAAAGTAGATCTGACCCTGTGGAATTGTTAACTTCTTATTACTGTGGGCTTCCAAATTACAATTCCACATATATATTTTGACACAAGAAGTAGGCATAAGACAGGACAATTAAGAACCGTAAATCTTTAACTAAGCAAGGCAGTTTCTGACCATTTAACTCAAAAAGGTAACTAAAACACACATAGGGCTTAAGGTTTAAATCCTACTATAAACCGGGAAGTAAGCAACTGAAATTTCTATTCTAAGAGTAAATTCTGGGTCTCTTAATATTTTATTAAAAATAAAAAATAAATTTTAAAAATGTCAAAAAATATCTTATTACATCAGATACAAAGCTGATGAAATTTAAATTTCAGTATGAAATTTAAAAGAAATTTAAAAACTGGCAAAAGAGTTTTTTTCTTCTTTCAGAAAAAATAATAAATTAGAAAAAGCAGACATTCTGTGAGAAGGCAGTAAGACAGTCTGTATTTTAATGGTACAATAATGTAAAGAAGAAGCTATGACTGACTGAACATATTAACTATACAGGCTTTATGGCAGCAATACAACATGATACTTACCAATACCAATCACTGTAGTGATCCTGACTAGCCAGTTACCAGCAAATCTGCACTAAGTCTACAACTCAGAGGTAAGAACTTTACTGTATAAAAAAACCTACTACAAGACACCAAGTGTCTAGACTTGAAAAATAGGAAACTGCCAACATCAGAGAGCTTCCCCAGTTCAAAGAATAAATTCTACTCTCCTTCTCTTACCCCCACCCTATGCTTTGAGAGAGAATTTGAGTAAATGCTATGAATAGAGCACAATGGTCAGAAGGCCAACCAAAGTTGGGTATGTCCTATACACATAAATAAGTAAAGCAACAAATCTAAACTCGTAGGGCTTCGGAATACATAATCTAATACTGTAGTATAACAGTACAGACTACTCCATTGGCAGTCCATAAAAAGTACATTTAAAAAAAAAGAAGACAATTTCCCCTTAGTCCTTAGTTTCTTCAAGAATACAGGAAAAAAGACCAATGAACTGTACATCTTCAGAGTCAAATAGAGACAATCTCCCAAGTCTTAAACATCAGTTTTCCTTAAGGTGCTCTCTGCTTAGGCCACTACTCACTCCTCCCTGACCCAGGTATGTCCAATCAGACAGTAATAATTTCCACGTCTGTATCTCTAGGCTTCATACAACCGTCATCTCATGAATATCACCCTCATGTCCTCTGAAACCTTAAAGTCAGTCCATCCACAATTAAACTGATTACTTTTTCTCTTCCCCTGCCCAAATTCCTCTTCTATCCTGAATTTCCTTTGTCATCTAAAAATTGTTTGGAAAAAGTAATAATTAATCTACTTCCTAATTAATCTACTTTTACCAAAGGTTGCCTCTTCCACTTCTCAAAACCATTAATCTCTCACTTTCCAAAAAATATCTTCTATAATGAAAGCAGTATCACAAAAAAAGATTGCTCCTTTTTTATTAGATAAGTTTTCTGTGTGAAGCACTGAGCTTTACATATATATATTATCCCAGTCAAGCCAATCCTCAAAATAATTTTTTGAGGTAGGCATTATTACATCTGTTTTATAAATGAATTAAACCAAGCTTAAGTCTTATCCAAAGTCAAAGAGTCAGCTAATAAGTGAGAAACGAGAAGAATAATACCAGATACTAACTCTTAATCACTATATAAAACTGCCTCATTACAGAACGCTTTTTTTTTTCAATTGAGGGAAAGGGCGAAACAAGGTATATTTCAATCACTCTAATAACTAAGTTTCTAATTCATTATCATACAATTTGTCATGAAGTACACATAATTTTATATCATTACACTCTCGAAACATGAATCTGATCTAAAAGACCAAATCAAAAATATATTTTGGTTGGCTGCCTATTGCTTAAATGATAAAGTCAAATAGTATTTCACAATCTTCCTTCAACCTACCTTTCAACTATATCTTCCAATATTCCCAGGTACTGTCCCTTTCCCCACTCCCACACTTTTTGGCACTAACCACTGTGCACAACTAGTAATTCTCATTCAATCTCCTAAGGCCAGGTCTGTGGTCAATTATATATATATATGTATTTTTTTTCTCAATTATAGTTGATTTACAATATTTATACTAGTTTTGGGTATAAAACATAGCGACCAGACATCTAAACAACCTATAAAGCAATCACCCCAACAAATCCAGTACCTATCTGACACCATAAATAGCCATGATATTACTATGTGGTCAACTTTTTTTAATGTAGCCTTCCCTAACTTCTTCAGGCAAATTAATTCCTCCCTCTTCTTACCTATACAGTAGGTTTTTCATTCCTAACTTAAAGCACATACATATATGTACAAATACATATACATTCATATACACATATCATCAAGTTTATTACAAATCCTGAAAAAGGAAGGCATCTTTTCATGTGCAAATGATCCCAAACTTACTATGGTTCAACTTACTATTTTTTTACTTTACAATAGTGCAAAAGTAATACACATTCAGCAGAAACCATACTTCAAATTTTGAATTTTGATCTGTCCCTGGGTTAGCTATTGATATGTGATACTACTATACTCTCTCATGATGCTGGGCAGAGGCTGTGAGTTGGAGCTCCCAGTCAGCCATCAATCAGAAGGGTAAATGAGCAGTATTCTATGTTGCACTGTGTTGCCAGTGATTTCTGAATATTGTATTCTCAGTACATTTAAGGGAGGCTAGGCTAAGCTAGATGTTCAGAAGGTTAGGTGTTTTCAATGCATTTTAGACTTCCAATGTTTTCATCTTATCATGCGTTTATCAGGTCCTAAACCCATCGTAAGTGAAAGAACATCTGTATCTAGACATACAGAAACTTCAAATATTTGTATACCTACAAGGAAAGGCATTTGTGTAGCAATTTTTACTATTTCTGTTCCCACTTCTTCCTTTTTATCTACTCCTTACCTACAATCCATATACTCCATGGCATATTTTTTTAAAAATTACATTGAGGTCAAAGTAAAACATTTCTAAATGTAAAAGTAAATGATATGGCAACTATATTACAGTTAGGATCAACTATGTGTTACCCAATATATATTAACTGTATGAATTGTTTCACTTGTAATTAAAGAACTAGGCCTTTTCACTGGGCTTTAAGTAGTAGAAATGGCCACCTCTGCCCAGGATAGTGAAGCTAACGGGGTCAAGGAACCAAATGTGAACAGATTGATTTTTAGATCTTTACCCCTCCCCACAGTAATAAAAATGTTCTTTATAATATTTTTAAAAGACAAATCACAGTATAACCCTATAATAACCAAACTATGCACACCATTTTCAAATTGTTTTTCCCTCTACAACACCATACATTACTATTACTAAAATATTTTAATTATCAAGTGTCTGGTTTAATTGGAAAACACTTTCATTATTACTATTTAACAACAACAACAAACACTGCAGACAGAATAAATTTAGCCTCTTAGGGCTGAAACCCTAAAACCCCAAAATACAGAATAGTTAGCTTCTAAAAGTAATTTCTTTTCTCTATCCTTCTAATATATTCTGAGAAACATACAGGAACAGAGATTTAAGAAAGCATGCTTATTCTTCTAGTGCAGTACCAAAGCAGCAAGATGGGGCGGGGGTGGTGGGGAAGGGAGACCTCAAGTATCTGGCAGGGTAGTGGAGAGGAGAGGAAGAGGGGCTGTAAAGAGGTCAGCAGGGTGCTAGGGGAGGCCAGGTTGCCAAAGAAACCAAACAGTAAAGAATAAGAGGAAAAATCATCAGTTCAGGGAAAACCTCTGAAATGCATTTACAGGAGCTCAGCCCCCTATTCTAAAAGACAGGCAGCAAAGAGATCAATTGCCACAAATGACAAAGGGAACCTGGAGCACACCAACTGACAAGCAACTGCCTTTTCTAAATAACACAGTACACATATATCAATTAGAATGACCTCAAATTAACTAGAACTCAATTATGAATCTTTTGACTGCTGGAATCCCAAATCCGTATGTGTGTGTGTTATTTAAGAGCGCTTCTGTCAGCTTAGCATTTAAATAGGTATAAATGGTATATTTAACCAGATACAAACATAAAAACTATTACTGTTTATAATACGACTTAGGTAAATAAACTCAGCAAACCAGAAACATTTATGAAATTAGGTACCCTCCCTTCTTCCCATCTTACAAGTCCAGTCTGAAGTTTTGATTTGCCACAGTTCAGAAGAAAAAAAGTGAAATTACAAAGTAGTATTTATAAGTAACCAGCAGTCACTAGCTTGAAATGAGCAAACCTATTTGAAATCCCTAAGCCAAACCTTTGTTCTAAAGACACTAAACCATATTGCAGGTAAGGAGATAGGAAATTAATAAAGAAAAAAATAATTACATAGAAGAAAAGAATATTAATTTTATTTTCTCTGGAAAATATAACATTTTAGAAGATAGTGGTTAAGACCCTGGTTTCTGAAGCCAGGCTGACTGCTCTACTCCTTATAAGCTTTGTGACCTTAAGAAAGTTGCTTGACCTTGCTATGTTTCAGTTTCCTTACCTGTTAAGGTGAAGAAAGTAATATCTAAGTCACAGGGTAGTTGTGAGGTTTAAATGAAATAATGAGTAAAGTACTTAGGACAAACAGTGATGGGTAAGTAATCAATAAATGATCACGAAATTCTTTTGAGATTATCTAATTAATGATCTCATCTCGACCATGGTTATATACACTGCAAACTATCCCCTATAATATCATTGTCAGACTAAACTTCCTAAAACACTCCTTTTATAGTGCATCAGGAACCTGTGTTTACTACTCACACCAAACTCAATCTTTTGGGTCTAGCTTTCAAGATCCTCTAAAACTGGTGCCCACGCAATCTCTCCAATTACTGCTCCCAAACATTCAGTTTTAGTCCTGCTACTCTTTACTCACCTTCCCACAAAACATACCTTTTTGTTTCTGCCTCTGTAGCAACTACAGTCTTTTAAAAAGATCCACTTTTCAGGTGCCTCTAACCCCTATTTTCTACCTGTACAAATGTTATCTACCCCTCCAGAAAACAGCTTAGATTCGTTGACTCCAACATTTTGATCCTGTAGTGATCACTTCTAATCCTCTCAACGACCTAGCTGCTGAGGATAAATGTATACTGTTCTCTAATTGTGTTAGTTCTAACTGTACAAGGTAATCTCTTTCAAGGTAGGGGCTGTATCTTCCCTCATCATCCACGGTCTCTAGGAAAATGTTGTGCACTTTGATAAGCCATTTATTCACATGTTTTCAAACTTAAAAATAAGGAACCAAATTTTATTCAATAAACACAAATTATAAATCATTCGATTCCATATTATAGCTTGACTAAGTCGGGAAAAGGGAAATAAGAAAATATTCTCTTAAAAATAACTGTAATTTTATGACATAGAAAATATCACCAACATATAAACATGCCTAAATCCAGTGACATGAGACAGAGCAGATGCGACAGGATGAAAATATGGCATTGCTCTATCTCTGTTATAAAAAGAATAAACAGGGAGCTATTTCGCTATTCTTAATTAGTTGTTAATGGAAGCACGCAGACTAAAATTGGCAGATTTATGTTCTCTGACCAGTATCACATTCATCCACAAAGGAGGACCTTTTCATTTTATTCCATGATCAAAAAAGAATTTCCAAATCTACTCTCAATAAAAGCAATTTTACATCTCTCTGAAGTTAACAACATGAGGAAATACGATTCAGAGGAACCACTGGCCATTATTATTAGATTACTTCTATTCAGATTATCTTCACTGCCAGCCTTCTTTCATTTTGCCATGCTATTGTCTCCTTGGCAACTAGTCTGTGAGTAGGCATAAATCCATGCACAGAAGCAGAAGTATGCTGAACAAAACACTGGTTATATACTCAGCCAGTTCCTCTGGATCTAACAGGTCAGGCAGTCTGTCAGGCAAATCAGATGCAGGCAAACAGAAGAACCTAAACAGCAGACTATCTTGTATATATACTAATCATTCATTCAACGAACATACAAGGCACTAAATGCATATCTACATCTTTGCACTATACACTATATATAAGGCATTTTGCTCAATATTGTCGGATAAAAAGTACTGAAATCAGACTTGTTCCATAGTGGCTTAAATTTTTAATCAAAGACATAAAACATCCTACTACAAAGGCAAATACATAATATATTTATTATTTATATTTTGCTTTGATTCAAAAAATGTTAAATGTAGCTTACTAATAATAGACAGACACTGTGATAAAATATAAGTGATGAAGAAAAAGATAAAGAGAAAATGAGATTAGAAGACAGATAAAGATAAGGAGGATAGTTCATTAAAATAAGAATATTAAGATCTTTAACATTTTTTCCAGATATGTACAAATGTACGATGTAAATAAAACAGACAGAATACTATGAATTTGGAGGAGCAACAGATCTCTCCCAACCAGAACAGTTAGGGAAGGGTGCGATCCAAAAGAGCACAACAGTGCCACTGTTGACAAAGAATGTTGAGTCCTTTTCTAAATAACAAAGCAAAGTTGAATAAGGTTGTTCTAAAAAAAAAAAAAAAAAAGTGTATACAAGAGACTTTTCTAGACAATTTCCAAATAGAATTGATCATCTCATCTATGTCCTCTAGTACTTTCTGTATCTTTATTTCTTCCTGATTTGTGTAACACCAATGTCTAGAGCAATGTACCAAGCACGTAGTAGGTGTTTAATAAGTGTCTGTTAAATCAATTTAACGATTCAATTATTTTCACAGTTCCCAGAATTAAAGGTGTACATTTAGAGAACTAATTTTACTAAGTGATCCGTTTTGAACAAATCAAAGAGAATACTGACAACTATAGATGTCCTACCCTCAAGGACAAAGGTATATGAAATCAAGGCACATTTCAAATCAGATTCCAGATTTATATCACTAACGACAATTCTTAGCTTTCATTTCAAAAGATTTATAAAAGAAAAGATATTTTCACAAACACAGGGGAATCAAACTTGCCTAGACTTTTACCGTATAGTTAAAAATTTTAGAACAGTTCTGGAATCATAGGTTCAAATCCAAAGTATAAAGCATTCTTACGTTTTTTTTGGGGGGGGGTGGGTTAGATATAGTTTACTTTTAGGTCCATCACCTCTTTACACTAAGTAGTAATAACAGAGCAAGTATCTGATAATTGAGCTACAGATAGATGTTTGTACTCCAATTATAGTTCTGAAACGTAAATGTCTGTAACTTTTCTGAAACTACAATTTCAATTCTTCTAAAATTCTTTAAAATCTGTGATTCCTGTAAGCTCAGGGTAGAAAGATTAGTAATGGCAAGTAAATATAATCTTAACTGCTATCAATCCAGATCAACATTTGTTTTACATCAGTTTGAAGTTTAACACATTTGTATGTCTTATCAAATCAGTAAGAATATAATCTTGTGAGACACAGGAGACAGCTAGATCTCTAAGAAGGCCTTTAATTGAAAAATATTCTTGATTTGAAGAAGCAACTAAGTAAAACGTTTAAATTTTCCATGACCTAGCAATCTGACTTTAAGTACAAATCATGTTTCTATACATTTAATTTAATGTCTTCCCAAAAGAATCTCATAAACTGGCCATCGCTAAGGGTACAACAATGAGGAAAACTAATAATCATTTTAATCATCATCACATCACATCACATGCAATTAACCTACTTGCTAAATTCACAGCATCAACTCTTCTGACAATTCTTTGAAAGCTGAATACCCAAACAACCACTTTACGTTTTTTTAAAATATTCTAATTACAATGTGATACATGTTTATTGTAGAAAATTTAGAAAATATAGATGAAAAAAGGAAGGAAAAAAAATCACTAATGATACCACTCATGGAATGCAACCATTGATATTTTAGTGAAAAGTAGTGTTATCATTAGCATCACGTGGCTTAATGTTTTCCACCTCAACCGCTTCCAGGTGCACCCTAAATCCCTGAATATGTCTATAGTTTTTTTCCTATATATATATATATCTATCAACACAAAAGTGAAGCTATCCTGTGCACACGTACCATATGGATTATGTTTCTTCCACTTAGGGACACATACTGTTTATCTTTCCATATCTTTAAATAGTTTTCTACAACATTATTAAAGTATGTCATAATTTAAAATTGATCTCCCAAGACTGAACTTTTAGGTTTCTTGGGCATTTATTTTGTTTTGTTTTGCTTTCATCTTTTGGGTTTCGGGGTTTTTCCTATTCTAAACAATGCTACAGTAAATACTCTTATGGCTACATTCCTGTTTTGACCTATGATTATTTCTATAAGACAAACTTCTAAAACTGAAACCACTAAGTCAGAGTATATGCTTTTAAGATTATTGATACATACCACTAAAGTTGTGCTACCTAGTCCCCCACCCCCACAGAAACGCTAAGGATGATCTTTTTTAAATAAAGCTTTGCCAGTTTGACAAGTGAAAAAGAATGTGGGTGATATGCATATAAGATAAATCTAATATTAGATATGTATATTAGATAACTGTGTTTTCTGTCACTGCTAAAACTTTTTATCAGCTCATGTTTAGCTCAAAAGCTTCTTGTCCAACCTTTGAATTTTAGCAGGCTCATGGAAAGGGAAATAGCATAAAATAACAGCATGATAAAACACTATTCTGCTATCCCTGTCTGGGAAACTACTTCCTCAAACCTAATGTTGGGCAAGATAACATCTCCATTACTTATGCTTCAATACAGAAGATACACACAGAAGCACTGACACAATACCTTGAATAATAAAATCTACCTGCATTAGCTACACATTGTTAAAGTTTATAAATCATATCACCCCACTTGGGATTTGTTTTTTGACTACTTTCTTAGACATCTCTTTTAAAATCTTAAGTGCATTTTAATGCTTAGCTCTGTCATGGAGCCAAGATATAATAAAATGGGGAATATCGACTCTCTTTAATGCTGTCAGATTACTAAAACAATAACAAAGCATCATATTAAAGTGATATATCTCATAAAGGTAATATCAGATCCCATTAAATTACAACTGATTCATCTCTTGTTACCTGGCCCAAACCAACCTGAAAGTCAGAGTAGTTTTCAGGCTCAAGATTTTCTCTAACTTGTGCAACTCATTCAGCTCCAAAGTGATTACCTAGTTATTAATGAATGTATTTCTTAAAGACTATTAATGTACTTACTGATGCCAGCATAGCTGGAGGGGAGATAACTAACCCCATGACATCGTTAGTCATTGACACCAGATTACAGAAACATTAGGAAATGACAACGGGTTGCTTAGCAGCAGTTTTCCAAGTGCATTCATGTGAAAAAAAAAACTGAAAAGTAATCTCTGCAGAGAATCATAGACTAAATCTATTCATAAAATTGTGCTCTCAGCAAAGGGAACAATTTTAAAAAGTCTACCTTCTTATTAGCAAATTTTCCTCACATATAGGAACTAAAATATGAGATCATTATTCCCTCCTCTCAACGTTCTCTCACCTTCAAATGGGTGTGGGGATAGCAGAGAAACCTTCCTCTCCTCAGAGGTTCATGTTACTCAACTATAGTACCATCTAAGTCAATATCATAACTCATTTCCAGGTCATTTTTCAATGTATAAAGAATACCTTCGTATCTGGTTCTGTCATCATCCTAGTTACAACCATCATTCTAGGAAACTTCCCATAACTATGACCTCACTGCCAAACACATTTATCTCCGCTCCACTTTGTTATCACAATCCCACTCCTAGATTGGTCATAATATATAACTACTTCGGTCCAATGTCTGCCTTAAGCTGGGCAGATTTTTCCCATTTCCAACAATCATAATACCTGTCCTGCAAAATTATGAGAAGCAAGCATTCAAACAACATTCAAAATAATGTTAATGTTCCTGCCCCAGCTCACTGTCCCCCTTAACAGCAACCACAGTAGCAGTTAACTCTTCCACTTCCTTATAACCTTCAATGGCTTGACCCATCCCCTTCCCTTTTCTTACAACTGCTCTTTATCCCCTCATAGCCAAGTTTCTATAAGCAGTCATTAATCACTAGTGCTACCCCCTCACCTAACACTCCTCAATCCTCTGGAATCTGCTTCCCACCCTTAACTACACCACTGAAACCCTTCCTGCTAAGATCACCAATTGATCCACTAAAACCAAATTCAGTAAGTACTTCTCAGTCTCTATCATAATGACTTCTCAGCAGAGTTTGACAAAACTGACTACTCCCTTCCTTAAACTCATCCTGCTTCCAAAAAAGAAAAAAAGAAAAACCTCTCCTACATCTCTGGCACCTTTTATCATCTGTTCTATTTCTCCTCTCCCAATCCTCCACACAGCAGCCAGATGAACTTTTCTAAAGGTCTAATTTGATTATGACATTCTTCAGCTTAAAACTGTTCATTTGCTCTTAAGCAAGTCCTTCACATGGTTTATAAGGTAACTGGCCTCATCTCTCTCAACCCACTTCCTTGCTCTCCACAGTCCACACTAAATGATTTGTAGTTCCCTCAACAAAACAGGGTTTTTTCTTACCTCCTGTAGCCATTTTCAGATACTCTTTCCTCAGCTGAAACATGTCTTTCCAACACCTCAAACCCCACTGCCACATCTTGCACAACTTTATTTACCTGATTTCTACTATGCTGTCCTAAAAAGGCTTTCCTGCTCCCTGAGACTGGGTTTAGGTCTATATGCTATCATCAACGCCAGTATAGTACATGACAATTGTAATTGCCTGTTGTCAAATCTCCCACTAGACCGTAAGCTCCCTAAAAGCAGTAACTCCATGTTGTTCACTGTGTTAACCCAACATGTAGCTAACTCTGTGTCTGACACATAACAGGAATTTAATATTTCTCGAATAATGAATGAATCACGTGCACCCTTTCCTTCCTATACCCCTAGAAAAATTCCCTAATTTAAACCATTATTTCTTGCTTGAGTGATTACAACAGTCTCTTAATAAGCAATATAATGAATAGAATAGTCTCCCTACCTTCAATCCACTCTCTACATTGCCACATGAATAAATAAAAGCAAACTTGATTTTTTCTATCCTCTTCTTAAAAGATATTATAAGTTTCCCAATACTCTACAGGAACAAATCCATACTTTTTAGCATAAAATACAAAGCTTCTTCAATGTCTGGTCTCTACTAACCTTTTTCATCTCCTGCCACTTCCACACACTGCCATTGTGTTTTGGCCTTAAGACACCATTTAGTTTCCTAAACTTACCATGCTTTTTTAATCCTGTCATTGTATCTACCCTAATTTTCTTCCCCACTTTTTAAAGCCTATATTTTGAAGATTTAGTAGCATCTAGAAAATGTCCTGATTCTGGAGTAGACTGTTCTTAAGTTGCAAATATTGGGATAAAGTATTTGTCTCCCAAGAAAAAAAATATAGCATCCATTGCTGATCTTTTTCCCAAATAGAAGCAGAATCTATTTACATATTAAGTAACTTTTACTGGGGTCCATCTGGGCAATAACTTCTCCTTCTTCACAATACACTTGCATCTTAGTCCACTGCTGAGAAAAAAAAAATACCGCATTCCGGAAGAAAAAAGAACCTTTCACAATATTACTTCATAATATACTTTAACCTAAAACAGTACTAAGAAGAATTCTCAGTATAATAAAATGCTTGTCACTAGCAGTTCTTTTATGGAGAACACGTAGGAGGAAGGCTTGTCATCTGACAATATCTACCAGGTTAGCATTATGCAAGTATTAGAAATTACAAGCAGAAATTAACAGTTACTGTCACCAAAAAGTGTGTCCCTAAGTGAACTCTACTGTGAAATGAGATGGAAGTTGTGTTTTTCCTGTTCTAAAATCTAACATGCTCACATTCCTCACAGGTAGCCACTACTGGTAAACTACGGATTTGCTAGCATGAAAAGCAGTCAGTGTTCTGCCTTAAGTATACATGGCTTGTCAAGTAAATGATGCCTTTGTAGTAGTTGTTAGAGCAATAACCAATGACAGCAACTGAAGGGGGAAAAAAGTTGGTTTGCCAACCACGTTAACATCTTCTTTCCTTATGATATTGATTTTTGCTACACTGAGTCTCCTGTAATAATGAGAAATTTACAGTGACTTTAACAGGTCTACACTATTCAGAATCTGATAAAATTTATCTGGAATTAATCAAGCTGCATGTGCCCAACACTCACTCATTTCTGTTCAATGGGTCTTTAGTGGGGAAAAAAAACCAAACAAACATAAAAGAAAGGCTTCACTGAGGCAGATCTGTTCTGGAATTCAAGCTCCACACCTTACTTACCAGTTTTGCACTTTGTAAAATTTGTTTAACAACTCTTAAGCACAATGTCTTCTGAGATAAATTGGGGATAACAAAAGTGTCTAGTTCACAGAGTTGTTCTCGGGATTACACAAAATAATATATTTAACCCAAATGCTGGGTACACAGTAAGTACTCTATAAACAAAAGCTATTCTTACGATTGCTTTGATTTTGCTGCTGTAGCTATTCTAATTGCTTCGGGTAGGGTCAATATCACAGAGGGTTATAAATTCCACATACAAAAAAGAAACAATTTAAGATGAAATTTTAAAGGCAGAGCAACCTACTTATTGATAGACTAATATAAAAAAGAAGATTACAGATTGATTCCCATTTCGGATACAAGGCATTGCTGAAAATCACTTTAGCAAGAAATGCTCAAAATGATAAACCCTGACTATCCATGTGCTATTGCCTTCATCTGGACATCTACCAAAATAGCAGAGAAGAAAAGCCAGAAGACATAAAAACTTAGACTAAGGTATTGATTAAATAGCAAAATGCCACCTTAAGAACTGTATATATTAAAAATCTTCTCCAAACAACATTATATTGATAGTAACCAAATAACACCCAAAATCAATAGGATGCAACCCTGAATTTAACTAGTCTCAACTAAGATTGGAGAGTGTCCTTAATTAAGCTTTAACAGGTAAGTTCACTGAATCTACCTTTAGAAGCATATGTTGATAAAAGTAAGTAACAGTATTATTTGAACTACACAAATGTGAACCTGAAAACATTTGGGTAAATGCATTTTGCTAATCAATTCTGACAAAAGATAATAATAAAAAGGGAGAGAAGAAATGACACATTGACACTGTTAATTAAGACCTAATTCAGTTCTTTCCTTCTAATCTGAAAAAAGGTTTAAACAACTACAGAGTCACAAGAACACTTCTTCCCACCTGCCAATAACTTTATTCCAACTATAGGGAGTTGAGACTCCTACCTCCTCTCCTCATTCCACCTTCCACTAACACCAGTTTAATTCCTACTGGACAATGAGAAGAGAAACAAGGTTAAAAGCTACAAGGTAATAAAGAGGTTCCAAAACCAAAAATTTCTAATTAAGGTTTGTGACAGTCCCAAGATGTGAGCACTAGAAGGCATGTTAGACACATCTAGGGTAGCTATCTCAAATAATTGGTAAGAAAACTGTAGCAGTTGTCCAGTCTCATGCAAATAGTTAATGTCGAAGCCAGGATTAGATCCCAAAACTCTTATCTCCCAAGCCAGTGTTTTTCCTACTAAGTCTCTGAGATCAGTTTTTAGAAGACTATTATATCAATGACCTCCTTTTTTAGTGTATAATACCCAGAATATAAAAACAAAGTGTGAACAAAGGATGAAGCACTGGAAACGAATAAAAAATACTAATAGATAACATTTACTGAGAGCTTATTATGTGTCAGGCACTATGTTAAGCACTTAGGTGCATTACCTCCTTTAACCCTCATAATGACCCTACAGGTAGGTGCAATTATTAGTGTCCTTTTACAGATACAGAAATTGAGGCACACAGAGGTTAAACAACTTGCCCAAAGTCACACAGCTAGTAAAATGGTAGATATAGAATTTGAGCTCAGTCTGACCTCAGAGCCTGTGCATAAGCAGTAAACCAAGAAAATAAATAAATAAATAATAAAAATTAAAAATTAAAAAAAATAAAGACATTACTGAAAAGCAGTTCATCTAGTCATATCCACAAAGTTTCCTTCTTCCAAAAACGCTATATAGGGGCCTCTATTTCGATCTTAAGAGGTTTCTGTACACTGAGGTTCAGTGCTTCCTATAATCCTACGAAATCCAGTAAAATCTTGAAATGGTCTCTATCTGGCTTTGACAGAGCTGCAAAAAGTTATCAAGAGCAGAGTACTGCTCTACTGTCAAGCTATTGGCTTAATTTTAATTTCAAGATGAAGCCCAAAATAGGATTTTCTTTGTTAAAACAAAACAAAAAAACTACACACTATTTTTTATATCCACATTTTCTCTCTCTTGCTTTCCTCTGCTCTATTTGCCTTTCTTTCATTGATGTGTTCCCTGGCCAACAAATATAATGGTTGGTAGAAAGCTGAAAAAAACAAGATCATTTAGAAATCTCAAGGCCCTCCAAAAACTGTGTCCAATTCTTGGGTCCTCATCATACAGACTTTTCAATTCAACTCAGGGAGATACCTGCTCAACTCAGAAAATCTCCCTTAAAAATGCAAATTTGCAGAATGGCAGCCATGGCCACAGCCCAACTGTGAGGAATGAAGCCTTCCACACAATAACCTTCATGAGCCAATACTGGAGTCCCAGATAACTGCAACTCTGGCCAAAGATATGATGAAAGTGACTACCATCCTTGCCATATGAAAACTTGTTGTTACTTAAACTGGCTTAAAGACCCTATTTTCTAGTCCCATTACAGTGACTTTGAAATCTCATGAGGTTACTATTCCTTCAAGGAAATAAAGAGTGCATACAAGGTGAAATATTGATTTCACAAAAGCATAAGAACTATGCTCACGAAAATGAGGAGAGATCTTCTCAAGACAACAGGAAGAAATATTTGAAAGAAGTTAATGAAACCTCCTTAATCCAGAAAGAGTAAACTTAAAATTAGTTGGAAATAAAATTCAGAGTTCTAAAATTTTATCACTTTCCTACGGAATAAATTGACCTTTCATATAGGAATTGAACAAGAATTAAAGTAATTTTGAGAGGTCTATTCCTATTTTTAGGAAGGGTCACACCTAGGCCATTTCTGACAAATATGCCTCTGAAAATATATCAAAGAATACCCCAACAACCTCTCTATCTACTTAAGATTATAAATAAACAGTAAGCTACACTTTTCTTCACTGATATTTTATAGGATCTCTTAGATATTTATTTGCATTTATAGGAAATTGTTCCTACAATAGCCTTATAATCTGTGGAATGTATTTTCTAGTTTTTCAATTTTCTTACCAATTCTCTAACACAGTAATCCTCAATAATGGAAGAGACTCATTTTCAAACCTACCACACTGCCAGCTCTAGTTTTGTTAAGAATTACTTAATTAAATTAAGAGCAACTGCCAATATTATAACTTGTAAATGCGAAAACCAGGCACCAAGTGGTTCAGAAATGAATCCTAAATTACACAGGACAATAAGGAACCCTGTGAGGGCCAGAAGCTGAACTTTTCTTAGAAATAGACAGTGGCTGGTTCATTTGGTCAATATCCTACAGACTCCATAAAGGTCAGTGCATTGATTTTGAAGTCCAGCCCACTTGGGTTTGAATCTGGCCATATCACTTACTAACCCTGGGACTTTGGGTTTTAACCACTCTCTTAAATCTCCCCCCGACCCCTTTTTTTTTTTTACTTATCTCTAAAATAGAATAATATCTACTTCACAAACTGAGAGTAAGAAGCAAGAGAATATATTTTATATGGCACATACCAAAAATCTTACTATATTTTGCTGCTTTTGATAATATAAAGTATCACAACTGCAAGAACATGATATTTACATAAGCGGCAAGTCAAAATGACCCAGGAAAGATGCTTGATCAGAGAGAGGCAGGACATATGGCATTCAGCAAAGGTAAATGCACCTACTGAAACTGATACCACTGTAGTCACTGGTGACCAGATGAATCTCTATTGTGGGGCTAAGGTGAAGCATGGAGGAATGAAATTAAATCTACCAAGAAAGAATCAGGACATCACATTAAAGTTGACATAGGGGAAGGAAGGGGAGCAGAAAGCAGAGGCCGATTAATAAATACAATGTTCCTTGAACTTAACTGCCACCACCACCAACAAAAAAGCAGAGAACAAATGAGTTAGAATACAGAGCCCTCTCCTTGGTCTTTGGCACAACCATATTAGCATCTGTAAAAATATAACCTAAAAAGTAAAATCACCAGAACATGAACTAAACTTTATTAAATGAAGGTAAAGAAGAGGGTTCAGTGAATGCTTCCTTAAGGACCGTAGCGTTGATCTTAGACCGGCAGAGATTCCATATCTAGTTAAAGGCAGAATCCAGGTAAGCTCAATGACCAAGTCAGCTTTGGGCAGGGATTTATTCAGACTCTCTCCTAAGTACTCAACTCGAAGTGTACTCAAGACAAAGGCAGAGTGAATGTGGTAAGTAGTAAGGGAAAATAGATTTAAAAGAATAGAACATATGATCTTCACAATGTGAAATGGTTAAATGGTTAAATATAAAGTGATGCAGATGTTGCTGTTGTTTTTGCAAATACAGGTATTTCTGTTCAGGCTATCTTAGACACTCACTTTACCTAGGGACTCGGTAAGAGAAATGCACAGTTGGCGGCATTCCATTCTATTTTTTTGCAAACAAGAAAACCTGACTTCTCTCTTTTCTCCACCTAAACCACACCCTCTTCCCAGAGGACTGTGCCTATTACATTATCAGGGTTGTATCAGCTTAGTATGGGACTCTTCTCTCTCATCTGTTGGCTTGTTAAGTCATATGCCATCCATGCACCTACTCACTGTCCCCAAAGCTATTGTCCTCTTTAATTTTTCCTTTAAGTGTTTAAATGCTATTCCTATGGAGGAAGCCCAAGGCAAATAAACCCACTTCATAAATTACATTGAGTTAACCAAAAAATGGTTACTATGTTTTTTAAAAACACACATCTATATAGTTTAATATTAAGAAACGCTGTCAGAGATGAAATCTTAAATCTCCACACTCCCTCTTTTTTTTTCCTAACTCGAAGCTGCAAAAGTTCTGTATTAAGAATGCTGACGTGTTGCAAATAGATTAGTCAGGCTAAACTAAACCACAATGGGGTGAGGAATAATAAAAAGGAAGGCAGAATAGGACTGTCTAAGCATGTATATATGAGTATTTATGAGTGTATTATGAGACAGTTTTGGATGAGTCATTGTTTTGTACCATCCAGAGAAGAATGGACACATAAAAGAGAATGGACTATTCCTAAGTGGTTATTTTCTAAGAAATTAAATAGAGAAAATTTTTATTTCCTAGAATCAAAAATTCTGTTAAGATTGGTAAGAGTCATAAAAAATTTAACACTACTTATCACCATTCTATAGCACTGAGAGGAACTTCTTAGGATTTACTAAGGACTCATTCACATATAAAATTCGGAAAGGTACAGCTGAACAGCTATCATAAAATAAGGTTTTCTGCTTTGCAGTTTGGCGGTCAATACAATCCCAATCTGGTTATCTCTTAAATACTTAAAAAAAAAAATTTTAATATTGTCAACGGCCAGATGGCACCATCATATTAGCGCATAAAGGACATCCTAAAGTCAATGGTCTCTACACAGGCCCATAGATAAACTAGAATCCTCACTACACAATCATACTGGACACGGTTAGCTTTCCCAAAACTGTCTGTTCAGTCCTATGCTTATAAAGGCCTTTTATACTCTAACCTCAAAGTACTTTTTCATCTTCTAATGCTAAACTAATTCATTTGCCATCCTTAAAAATGACTTGTACCATCTTATCTTCCTTTCACTGCTCTTTCTAGAATTTCCTCCCTCTCCTTATCTCTCTCCATGTGTAAACAGCATCCTTCTCACAGTTCAATCCTAGCTCATCCTGCTAGTCTTTCTCTGACTATCTCAATCAACCAAAGGTTCGTTCTCTGTCCCCAAGAAGGGTCGTTGTCCAAATCACTCATTTAGTTACCTAGTGGGGAAAAAAACAGTAAATATTACCTTTTCATTATATTTTGAAATTAGAAAAGCTCTTAAAAATCATTAGACTAGTAGGTACCCAACGTTTTCATCATCAAGGAGACTTTTTGTTATTTAACAACTTCCCACTACCCCTATCTGTTACTCTTTGGCCTCTTTGTTAAAGTCTGAAAGCCAGGTTTTGTTTTGTTTTTAACTGTGTACTAAACTATCATTATCAATAAACAAAGTTTGCTTTTTAAAAAAAATAAAACTAAATGAAAGACTTATTGTAGATCACGACTTCTTTCCATTCACCTCAGTTGTCACAGAAAGGATATATCACTCCAGTCAAAAACAAAGGTACTTGATATTTTGGTTAACCTGTGCAGATTAACCTAATCATAGCTAAAAATGCATAATTTCTCTCAGATTTAAAAAGAAAAATTAGTTTCCAATGCAATTTATACATATCCATATTAACTTAAGGAACCTAAATCAAGAACCACTGACTTAGTCCTATTTTACAGGTAAGTTAAAACTTTGACCCTGAGAGGGAAAAGAGTTTGTCTAAAGTCACAAAGGTAATGTCATAGCCAGGCCTCCAGAATGAAATATTAGTCTCTAAAGTCTCTCTTCTGTTTGTTAAATGATGCTGATTGCTAAAGGCCAAATAGAATGTAGATTATTCTAGAGCAGGTCCATGTCTCACATCCCTTTGTATCTTCTACTGACTCTTACTATATAAGTGGAGTTACAATAAATACTTATTCATTAATTACATTTAATCAACTAATACTTAGTGATCTAATAATTTCAGCTCTTAAGAAATCTAAATGCTAAAGTTGAAGCAATAAAACGTTTAGAAGATAAGGTCAGAGCTTATATTCATAACTTTATGTCATAAACAAGGTATAGAAAGCACTAATCATTCAGGAAAATTCTATCAAATTTCTTACATTAAAATTAAAAATTTTTATTAAAAGACACCAGTAAGAGTGAAAAGGCAACTCACAAAGAAGAAAAAGGGTATCTGTAAGAAATACAAACAAAAAAAGGGCTCATATCCAAAATACAAAGAACTATCACAAGTCATAAAAAAAAGACCAAAAAAAAGAAAAATCTGCAAGAGACTCAGTAATCACAAATAGCCAATCAACTCATGTAGAGGTGCTTTCATTATTAATCAGGGAAATGCAAATTAAACCTCAAGGAGATACCTCTACACTCCGACTACATTAGCCAAAATGTTAAAAGACTGACAATAACAAGTGTTGAAAAAGATATAGAGCAATGGAAACTCTCCTAAACTGCTGGTGAGAATATAAACTGCTATAATTACCTTAGAAAAAAGTTGGGCAGTATCTAGTAAAATTGGAAATAAGGAAACCCCACAACCCAGTAATAATTGCATTTATGTACATATCCCCAAAAGAAACAAGTGCTGCTATGTACCAAAT